>NC_133150.1:54101165-54317246 GCF_048418815.1 Hemitrygon akajei | reverse complement strand
TCAGACACAGAGTGAAGCTCCCTCTACACTGTCCCATCGCAAACTCCCAGGATACAGGTCGGACACAGAGTGAAACTCCCTCTACACTTTCCCATCACACACTCCCCTGGTATGGGTCAGACACAGAGTGAAGTTCCCTCTACACTGTCCCATCACACACTTCCAGGATACGGGCCGGACACAGAGTGAAGCTCCCTCTACACTGTCCCATCACATACTCCCCTGGTATGGGTCAGACACAGAGTGAAGCTCCCTCTACACTGTCCCATCACACACTCCCAGGACACGGGTCAGACACAGAGTGAAACTCCCTCTACACTGTCCCCTCACACACTCCCAGGACACGGGTCAGACACAGAGTGAAACTCCCTCTACACTGTCCCATCACACACTCCCAGGACACGGGTCGGACACAGAGTGAAGCTCCCTCTACACTGTCCCATCACACACTCCCAGGATACGGGCCAGACACAGAGTGAAGCTCCCTCTACACTGTCCCATCACACACTTCCAGGACACGGGTCAGACGCAGAGTGAAACTCCCTCTACACTGTCCCCTCACACACTCCCAGGACACGGGTCAGACACAGAGTGAAACTCCCTCTACACTGTCCCATCACACACTCCCAGGACACGGGTCAGACACAGAGTGAAACTCCCCCTACACTGTCCCATCACACACTCCCCTGGTATGGGTCAGACACAGAGTGAAGCTCCCTCTACACTGTCCCATCACACACTCACTGTGTGAGGAGTTGAGCATCTGGTTCCTATTGGAGTCCACCCTCCACCAGCTGTACATGGGAGCTGGGTTGCCGGTGGATGAGTCGCAAGTGAGGATCACGCTGCCTCCAAGCACCTCCTCCCCCTCCATTGCACAATTGGGGTGTGTGGGAGCATCTGTGAAGGACAGGACAACCCATCACTTACTGCATAACACACATATCTCTCTCCCTCACCCTCTCATCCACCCACACCCTCACGCTCCCTCCTCGCTTTTCCTCTCTCCCTTCCTGCCTCCCTCCTTCTGACCCTCTCTCATTCCCTCTCCATCTCTCTCTCCCTCTCCTCCTCCCACATCCTCCCTCTCTCCTCTCTCCTTCTCACCCACCCCTTCTCTTTATTATCTCTATTCTGTCCTTTTCTCACTCATTGCCACTCTGTGCCTCCCAAATGCCTCAATCTACCACTCCATTGACTCCCTTACATTCTTCACTCCCATTTCCCATTCCTTCCCTCCCACCCATCCACCCTACCCCTTCATTCCTTCCCCTCCCTCTTCTTCTCCCATGCCAATTGTCCCACCCTCCCTTTTCACCTTCTCCCTTTCCTTATTCAACTTCTTGCCACGCCCATCTTGCCTGTCCTATATCTCCCCTCTTGCCACACTCTCCCTTTATTCACCCTCACGCTGCTCACTCTTTTAGCCCTCCCTGTGCCACTCCATCTCTCTCCCCCAATTTCCTTTCTGCTGCCCTCTGATTTTCATAATAACCGTTTGCTTTCTTCGTTACTCCCTCTCACCCGAAACCTCCTCCTCCTCCTCTCCCCTCACCCAATCTCTCATTCTCCTCCTGTCCCCTCACCTGACCTCATCCTCCTCCTCTCCCCTCACCCAATCGCTCATTCTCCTCCTGTCCCCTCACCCGAAACCTCCTCCTCCTCCTCTCCCCTCACCCAATCTCTCATTCTCCTCCTGTCCCCTCACCTGAGAACTCATCCTCCTCCTTTCCCCTCACCCAATCTCTCATCCTCCTCCTGTCCCCTCACCTGAGACCTCATCCTCCTCCTCTCCCCTCACCCAATCTCTCATTCTCCTCCTGTCCCCTCACCCGAAAACTCCTCCTCCTCCTCTCCCCGCACCCAATCTCTCATTCTCCTCCTGTCCCCTCAACTGAGACCTCATCCTCCTCCTCTCCCCTCACCCAATCTCTCATCCTCCTCCTCTCCCCTCACCTGAAACCTCATCCTCCTCCTCTCCCCTCACCCTAAACCTCATCCTCCTCCTGTCCACTCACCCTAAACCTCATCCTCCTCCTGTCCCCTCACCTGAAACCTCATCCTCCTCCTCTCCCCTCACCCTAAACCTCATCCTCCTCCTGTCCCCTCACCCTAAACCTCCTCCTCCTGTCCCCTCACCTGAAACCTCATCCTCCTCCTCTCCCCTCATCCTAAACCACATCCTCCTCCTCTCCCCTCACCCGATCTCTCCTCCTCCTCCTCTCCCCTCACCCGAGACCTCATCCTCCTCCTCTCCCCTCACCCAATCTCTCATCATCCTCCTCTCCCCTCACCTGAAACCTCATCCTCCTCCTTTCCTCTCACCCTAAACCTCATCCTCCTCCTGTCCCCTCACCCTAAATCTCATCCTCCTCCTGTCCCCTCACCTGAAACCTCCTCCTCCTCCTCTCCCCTCACCCTAAACCTCATCCTCCTCCTCTCCCCTCACCCAAAACCTCCTCCTCCTCTTCCCCCTCTCCCGATCTCTCATCCTCCCCCTGTCCCCTCACCCGATCTCTCATCCTCCTCCTCTCCCCTCACCCGATCTCTCATCCTCCTCCTGTCCCCTCACCCGATCTCTCATCCTCCTCCTCTCCCCTCACCCGATCTCTCATCCTCCTCCTGTCCCCTCACCCGATCTCTCATCCTCCTCCTGTCCCCTCACCCGATCTCTCATCCTCCTCCTCTCCCGACCCGAAATCACATCCTCCTCCTCTCCCCTCACTCTAAACCTCATCCTCCTCTTCTCCCCTCACGCGAAACATCATCCTCCTCCTCTCCCCTCACCCTAAACCTCCTCCTCCTCCTCCTCTCCCCTCACCCAAAACCTCATCCTCTTCCTCTCCCCTCACCCTAAACCACATCCTCCTCCTCTCCCCTCACCCGCTCACATCCTCTTCCTCTCCCCTCACCCGATCTCTCATCCTCCTCCTCTCCCCTCACCCTAAACCTCATCCTCCTCCTCTTCCCTAACCCAAAACCTCATCCTCCTCCTCTCCCCTCACCCTAAACCTCCTCCTCCTCCTCCTCCTATCCCCTCACCCAAAACCTCATCCTCCTCCTCTCCCCTCACCCTAAATCTCCTCCTCCTCCTCTCCCCTCACCCGAAACCTCATCCTCCTCCACTCCCCTCAATCTAAACCTCATCCTCCTCCTCTCCCCTCACCCAATCTCTCATCCTCCTCCTCTCCCCTCACTCTAAACCTCCTCCTCCTCTCCCCTCACCCAAAACATCCTCTTCCTCTCCCCTCACCCTAAACCTCATCCTCCTCTTCTCCCCTCACGCGAAACATCATCCTCCTCCTCTCCCCTCACCCTAAACCTCCTCCTCCTCCTCTCCCCTCACCCAAAACCTCATCCTCTTCCTCTCCCCTCACCCTAAACCACATCCTCCTCCTCTCCCCTCACCCGCTCTCATCCTCTTCCTCTCCCCTCACCCGATCTCTCATCCTCCTCCTCTCCCCTCACCCTAAACCTCATCCTCCTCCTCTTCCCTAACCCAAAACCTCATCCTCCTCCTCTCCCCTCACCCTAAACCTCCTCCTCCTCCTCCTCCTATCCCCTCACCCAAAACCTCATCCTCCTCCTCTCCCCTCACCCGAAACCTCATCCTCCTCCACTCCCCTCAATTTAAACCTCATCCTCCTCCTCTCCCCTCACCCGATCTCTCATCCTCCTCCTCTCCCCTCACCCGATCTCTCATCCTCCTCTTCTCCCCTCACACTAAACCTCATCCTCCTCCTCTCCCCTTCCCGAAACCTCATCTTCCTCCTCTCCCCTCACCCGATCTCTCATCCTCCTCCACTCCCCTCACCCTAAACCTCCTACTCCTCTCCCCACACCCAAAACATCCTCTTCCTCTACCCTCACCCTAAACCTCATCATCCTTCTCTCCGCTCACTCGATCTCTCATCCTCCTCCTCTCCCCTCACACTAAACCTCATCCTCCTCCTCTCCCCTCACCCGAAATCTCATCCTCCTCCCCTCCCCTCACCCAAAACCTCATCCTCCTCCTCTCCCCTCACCCAAAACCTCCTCCTCCTCTCCCCTCACCCAAAACCTCATCCTCTTCCTCTCCCCTAACCCAAAACCTCCTCCTCCCCCTCCCCCCTCACCCGCTCTCATCCTCCTCCTCTCCCCTCACTCGATCTCTCATCCTCCTCCTCTCCCCTCACCCGATCTCTCATCCTCCTCCTCTCCCCTCACGCAAAACTTCCTCCTCCTCTCCCCTCACCCAAAACATCCTCTTCCTCTCCCCTCACCCTAAACCTCATCCTCCTCCTCTCCCCTCACCCGATCTCTCATCCTCCTCCACTCCCCTCACCCGATCTCTCATCCTCCTCCTCTCCCCTCACACTAAACCTCATCCTCCTCCTCTCCCCTCACCCAAAACCTCATCCTCCACCTCACCCCTCACCCGATCTCTCATCCTCCTCCACTCCCCTCACCCTAAACCTCCTCCTCCTCTCCCCTCACCCAAAACATCCTCTTCCTCTCCCCTCACCCTAAACCTCATCCTCCTCCTCTCCCCTCACCCGATCTCTCATCCTCCTCCACTTCCCTTACCCGATCTCTCATCCTCCTCTTCTCCCCTCACACTAAACCTCATCCTCCTCCTCTCCCCTCACCCGAAACCTCATCCTCCTCCTCTCCCCTCACCCGATCTCTCATCCTCCTCCACTCCCCTCACCCTAAACCTCCTCCTCCTCTCCCCTCACCCAAAACATCCTCTTCCTCTCCCCTCACCCTAAACCTCATCCTCCTCCTCTCCCCTCACTCGATCTCTCATCCTCCTCCTCTCCCCTCACCCGATCTCTCATCCTCCTCCTCTCCCCTCACCCAAAACCTCCTCCTCCTCTCCCCTCACCCAAAACATCCTCTTCCTCTCCCCTCACCCTAAACCTCCTCCTCCTCTCCCCTCACCCTAAACCTCATCATCCTCCTCTCCCCTCACTCGATCTCTCATCCTCCTCCTCTCCCCTCACACTAAACCTCATCCTCCTCCTCTCCCCTCACCCAAAACCTCATCCTCCTCCCCTCCCCTCACCCAAAACCTCATCCTCTTCCTCTCCCCTCACCCAAAACCTCCTCCTCCTCTCCCCTCACCCAAAACCTCATCCTCTTCCTCTCCCCTCACCCAAAACCTCCTCCTCCCCCTCCCCCTCACCCGCTCTCATCCTCCTCCTCTCCCCTCACGCAAAACCTCCTCCTCCTCTCCCCTCACCCAAAACATCCTCTTCTTCTCCCCTCACCCTAAACCTCATCCTCCTCCTCTCCCCTCACCCGATCTCTCATCCTCCTCCACTCCCCTCACCCGATCTCTCATCCTCCTCCTCTCCCCTCACACTAAACCTCATCCTCCTCCTCTCCCCTCACCCGAAACCTCATCCTCCACCTCTCCCCTCACCCGATCTCTCATCCTCCTCCACTCCCCTCACCCTAAACCTCCTCCTCCTCTCCCCTCACCCAAAACATCCTCTTCCTCTCCCCTCACCCTAAACCTCATCCTCCTCCACTCCCCTCACCCGATCTCTCATCCTCCTCCTCTCCCCTCACCCGAAACCTCATCCTCCTCCTCTCCCCTCACTCTAAACCTCATCCTCTTCCTCTCCCCTCACCCTAAACCTCCTCCTCCTCTCCCCTCACCCAAAACATCCTCTTCCTCTCCCCTCACCCTAAACCTCATCCTCCTCCTCTCCCCTCACCCAATCTCTCATCCTCTTCCTCTCCCCTCACCCAAAACCTCCTCCTCCTCTCCCCTCACCCAAAACCTCATCCTCTTCCTCTCCCCTCACCCAAAACCTCCTCCTCCCCCTCCCCCTCACCCGCTCTCATCCTCCTCCTCTCCCCTCACTCGATCTCTCATCCTCCTCCTCTCCCCTCACCTGATCTCTCATCCTCCTCCTCTCCCCTCACGCAAAACCTCCTCCTCCTCTCCCCTCACCCAAAACATCCTCTTCTTCTCCCCTCACCCTAAACCTCATCCTCCTCCTCTCCCCTCACCCGATCTCTCATCCTCCTCCACTCCCCTCACCCGATCTCTCATCCTCCTCCTCTCCCCTCACACTAAACCTCATCCTCCTCCTCTCCCCTCACCCGAAACCTCATCCTCCACCTCTCCCCTCACCCGATCTCTCATCCTCCTCCACTCCCCTCACCCTAAACCTCCTCCTCCTCTCCCCTCACCCAAAACATCCTCTTCCTCTCCCCTCACCCTAAACCACATCCTCCTCCACTCCCCTCACCCGATCTCTCATCCTCCTCCTCTCCCCTCACACTAAACCTCATCCTCCTCCTCTCCCCTCACCCGAAACCTCATCCTCCTCCTCTCCCCTCACTCTAAACCTCATCCTCTTCCTCTCCCCTCACCCTAAACCTCCTCCTCCTCTCCCCTCACCCAAAACATCCTCTTCCTCTCCCCTCACCCTAAACCTCATCCTCCTCCTCTCCCCTCACCCGATCTCTCATCCTCCTCCTCTCCCCTCACCCAAAACATCCTCTTCCTCTCCCCTCACCCAAAACATCCTCTTCCTCTCCCCTCACCCTAAACATCATCCTCCTCCTCTCCCCTCACCCGATCTCTCATCCTCCTCCTCTCCCCTCACCCAAAACATCCTCTTCCTCTCCCCTCACCCAAAACATCCTCTTCCTCTCCCCTCACCCTAAACATCATCCTCCTCCTCTCCCCTCACCCGATCTCTCATCCTCCTCCACTCCCCTCACCCGATCTCTCATCCTCCTCCTCTCCCCTCACCCGAAACCTCATCCTCCTCCTCTCCCCTCACCCAAAACCTCATCCTCTTCCTCTCCCCTTCCCGAAACCTCATCCTCCTCCTCTCCCCTCACCCGATCTCTCATCCTCCTCCTCTCCCCTCACCCGATCTCTCATCCTCCTCCTCTCCCCTCACCCAAAACCTCCTCCTCCTCCTCCCCCCTCACCCGATCTCTCATCCTCCTCCTCTTCCCTCACTCAAAACCTCCTCCTCCTCTCCCCTCACCCAAAACATCCTCTTCCTCTCCCCTCACCCAAAACATCCTCTTCCTCTCCCCTCACCCTAAACCTCATCCTCCTCCTCTCCCCTCACCCGATCTCTCATCTTCCTCTTCTCCCCTCACACTAAACCTCATCCTCCTCCTCTCCCCTTCCCGAAACCTCATCCTCCTCCTCTCCCCTCACCCGATCTCTCATCCTCCTCCACTCCCCTCACCCGATCTCTCATCCTCCTCCTCTCCCCTCACCCGAAACCTCATCCTCCTCCTCTCCCCTCACCCAAAACCTCATCCTCTTCCTCTCCCCTTCCCGAAACCTCATCCTCCTCCTCTCCCCTCACCCGATCTCTCATCCTCCTCCTCTCCCCTCACCCGATCTCTCATCCTCCTCCTCTCCCCTCACCCAAAACCTCCTCCTCCTCCTCCCCCTCACCCGATCTCTCATCCTCCTCCTCTTCCCTCACTCAAAACCTCCTCCTCCTCTCCCCTCACTCTAAACCTCATCCTCTTCCTCTCCCCTCACCCAAAACCTCCTCCTCCTCTCCCCTCACCCAAAACATCCTCTTCCTCTCCCCTCACCCAAAACATCCTCTTCCTCTCCCCTCACCCTAAACCTCATCCTCCTCCTCTCCCCTCACCCGATCTCTCATCTTCCTCTTCTCCCCTCACACTAAACCTCATCCTCCTCCTCTCCCCTTCCCGAAACCTCATCCTCCTCCTCTCCCCTCACCCGATCTCTCATCCTCCTCCTCTCCCCTCACCCTAAACCTCCTCCTCCTCTCCCCTCACCCAAAACCTCCTCCTCCTCTCCCCTCACCCAAAACATCCTCTTCCTCTCCCCTCACCCAAAACATCCTCTTCCTCTCCCCTCACACTAAACCTCATCCTCCTCCTCTCCCCTCACCCAAAACCTCATCCTCCTCCCCTCCCCTCACCCAAAACCTCATCCTCCTCCTCTCCCCTCACCCAAAACCTCCTCCTCCTCTCCCCTCACCCAAAACATCCTCTTCCTCTCCACTCACCCTAAACCTCATCCTCCTCCTCTCCCCTCACCCGATCTCTCATCCTCCTCCTCTCCCCTCACACTAAACCTCATCCTCCTCCTCTCCCCTCACCCGAAACCTCATCCTCCTCCTCTCCCCTCACCCAAAACCTCATCCTCTTCCTCTCCCCTCACCCAAAACCTCCTCCTCCTCCTCCCCCCTCACCCGCTCTCATCCTCCTCCTCTCCCCTCACTCGATCTCTCATCCTCCTCCTCTCCCCTCACCCGATCTCTCATCCTCCTCCTCTCCCCTCACCCAAAACCTCCTCCTCCTCTCCCCTCACCCAAAACATCCTCTTCCTCTCCCCTCACCCAAAACATCCTCTTCCTCTCCCCTCACCCTAAACCTCATCCTCCTCCTCTCCCCTCACCCGATCTCTCATCCTCCTCCACTCCCCTCACCCGATCTCTCATCCTCCTCCACTCCCCTCACCCTAAACCTCCTCCTCCTCACCCCTCACCCAAAACATCCTCTTCCTCTCCCCTCACCCAAAACATCCTCTTCCTCTCCCCTCACCCTAAACCTCATCCTCCTCCTCTCCCCTCACCCAAAACATCCTCTTCCTCTCCACTCACCCAAAACATACTCTTCCTCTCCCCTCACACTAAACCTCATCCTCCTCCTCTCCCCTCACCCGAAACCTCATCCTCCTCCTCTCCCCTCACCCGATCTCTCATCCTCCTCCGCTCCCCTCACCCTAAACCTCCTCCTCCTCTCCACTCACCCAAAACATACTCTTCCTCTCCCCTCACCCTAAACCTCATCCTCCTTCTCTCCCCTCACCCAATCTCTCATCATCCTCCTCTCCCCTCACCTGAAACCTCATCCTCCTCCTCTCCCCTCACCCTAAACCTCATTCTCCTCCTGTCCCCTCACCTGAAACCTCATCCTCCTCCTCTCCCCTCACCCAAAACCTCCTCCTCCTCTCCCCTCATTCTAAACCTCATCCTCTTCCTCTCCCCTCACCCAAAACCTCCTCCTCCTCTCCCCTCACCCAAAACATCCTCTTCCTCTCCCCTCACCCTAAACCTCATCCTCCTCCTCTCCCCTCACCCGATCTCTCATCCTCCTCCTCTCCCCTCACCCGATCTCTCATCCTCCTCTTCTCCCCTCACACTAAACCTCATCCTCCTCCTCTCCCCTTCCCGAAACCTCATCCTCCTCCTCTCCCCTCAACCGATCTCTCATCCTCCTCCACTCCCCTCACCCTAAACCTCCTCCTCCTCTCCACTCACCCAAAACATCCTCTTCCTCTCCCCTCACCCAAAACATCCTCTTCCTCTCCCCTCACCCTAAACCTCATCCTCCTCCTCTCCCCTCACCCAAAGTCTCATCCTCCTCCTCTCCCCCACCCAAAATCTCATCCTCCTCCTCTCCCCTCACCCTAAACCTCATCCTCCTCCTCTCCCCTCACCCTAAACCTCATCCTCCTCCTCCGATCTCTCATCCTTCTCCCATCCCCTCACCCGATCTCTCATTCTCCTCCTCTCTCCTCACTGTCCCCCACACTCTCTCTCACACACACAACCTCCCCCACACACATGCAATCCCCCCCACACCCTCCCACATACATCCTCCCCCACACACTCACACATACCCTCACTTCGCCCCCACACACACAAACCCTCCCAAATCACACTGACACACACACCCCAACATTCTTTCCTTCCACCCCCCCCCACATATATAGGTACACACACATTCCCACCACACTCTCACACACCCTCTCACTCTCGTTAGTCCATTCCTTGTTCACTCCATCCTATTCCACTTTCACCACTTATCAACATATCTCTTCCTCCTTCAGCTCTCTGTCCACTCTCTCCCCCTCACACCCTCTTTCCCATCCCCCCCATCTTGCTCCAACCACTTGTCTCCCCTTTCATTCCTCGCACCATCTGCTCCTGTCCACTGTCCGTCTCTCCCCTACCCTAGGACACACCCAGGACGTGCAGAGTGATGGTCTGGATACGGGAGTGGTGGGCACTGGCGGGGTTGATGGTGACACACTGGTAGAGCCCTGCGTCTTCCTGCTGCACCCTCTCTATGCCAACACTGCCACTCTGAGTGGGGTGGTCAGCAAATCTGGCCCGTGATCCAGTGCCCCAGGGGCTTGTGATCACCGCTCCATCCTGAAACAGAATCACCTGTGGGTAAAAGACACATTAAGACCCGGGGGTGGGAGTGGGATTAGACAGGGGTGGGGTAGTGAGGGTCAGTGGGATTAGACGGGGTGGAGGAGTGAGTGTCAGTGGGATTAGATGGGGGTGTGGGGGAGTGAGGGTCAGTGGGATTAGACGGGGTGGGGGAGTGAGTGTCAGTGAGGTTAGACGGGGTGGATCAGTCAGGGTCAGTGGGATTATATGGGAGTGGGCAAATAAGGGTCAGTGGCATTAGAGGAGGTGAGTCAGTTTCAATGGGATTAGACGTGGGAGTGGAAACAGCTGGGATCAGTCTCCAATTGCCCCTCATGCAGTGACCTGTCTCGGAGGTCCCCCATCATTTGCAGGAGTCACACTCCAGACAATGTATAGTCTGGAGACATCATCGGCAGCAGGAATGTCACAGGGCAACTCCACATTCGATCCGCGCAGGACGGATATCGATTTATCACCTGTAGTCCGAGTCCAGAGATTCAGCACTGGAAAACCAGGAGCATCATCAGTCTGTAGGGAGCATTCCTCAAAATCCAACCATCCCAGGGTCCATGAATCTAGTGATCCACTCTCAATCTTAACCCACTCCCAATATTATATACTTACACCCCGAAACCCGGGAATTGATCCCAATCTGTAACCCACCCCCAGGGGTCTGTTAATCCACTTACCTACCGAACACCTGGATTAGATCCCAGTCTGTAACCCACCCAGGGGATCTGTAATCTCAAAACTTCCTGAACCCTTGGATTAAATCCCTGTCTGCAGCCCATCAGCAATCTGTATAAACTCCCTGAACCCCAGATCTTTGATTGTACTGTCTGGCTGCATCACGACCTGGTCTGGGAACATCAATGCCTTTGAATGGAAAATCCAGCAAAAGGTAGTAGTTTCAGCCCAGTACATCACAGGCAAATCCCGCCCAACCATTTAGCATATCTACATGAAATGCCATTGTGGTAAAGCAGCGTCCACCATCAGAGAGCCTCACTGCCCAGGCCACACTCTTCTCTCGCCGCTGCCATCAGGTAGAAGGTACAGGTGCCTCAGGATTTGCACCACCAGGTCAATGAACAGTTCCTAGCCCTCAACCATCTTAAAGAAAAAGGAACAACTCCACTCATCTATTGCGATGTCCCCACTACCAAGAATCTCACCTTAAGGATTCTATCTTATTTCATGCTCAGGTTACTTATTTGTACGTATTTTCATTTGCACAGCTTGTTGGCTTCTGTATTCTGGTTGATCTTTCATTGATCCTCTTTACAATTACTATTCTATAGATATGCTGAGTATGCGCACAGGAAAATGATCTCAGGGTTGTATGTGGTGACATGTATGTACTCTGATAATAAATTTACTTTGGCTTTGATTAGATCTCAGTAAACCCACCTGCGGGAATCTGAATCAAATGCCCGACGACCTGATTAGATCCCAGTCTAACCCACTAGGGGATCTGTATAAACACCCCGAATGCGCGGATTAGATCCCAGACTGTAACCCACCCAGGGGTCTGTAATCTCTATATAAGCGACTGCTCTATATGCAGTACCGTCCTTACACATCTGGAGAAGAAGGATGCTTATGTGAGAATGCTGTTCTTGGACTACAAATCAGCATTTAACAGCATAATTCCCTCCAGGCTTGACAAGAAGCTCAGAGACCTCCGCCTTCACTCTGCCTTGTGTAGCTGGATCCTGGACTTCTTGTCAGATTGCCAGCAGGTGGTAAGAGTGGGCTCCCCCACCTCCAACCCTCTGACTCTCAACACAGGAGCCCTCAGGGCTGTGTACTGTCCCCTCCTTTACTCTCTGGATACCTATGACTGTATCGCCACCCACAGCTCCAATCTGATAATTAAATATGCTGAGGACACTACATTGTTTGGCCTTATCTCAAACCATAATGAGGTGGCGTACAGGGAAGAAGTCATCTCTCTGACGCAGTGGTGTCAAAAAACAATCTCTCCCTCAATGTCGCAAAAAACAAAGGAGCTGGTTGTGGATTACAGGAGGAATGGAAATGGGCTAAACCCTTTTGACATCAATGGATCTGGGATTGAGACGGTAAACAGCTTTAAATTCCTCAGCATCCACATCACGAGGACCTCACGTGGTCTGCACACACCGGCTGTGTGGTGAAAAGGGCACAACAGCACCTCTTTCACCTCAGACGGCTGAGCAAGTCTGGTATGGGTTCCCAAATCCTAAGAACTTTCTGCAGAAGCACAGTTGAGAGCATCCTGACTGGCTGAATCACTGTCTGGTATGGGAACTGTACCTCCCTTAATCGCAGGGTGCGGACAGCCAGCGCATCTGTAGTTGTGAACTTCCCATTATCCAGGACATTTACAAAGACAGGTCTGAAAAGAAGGGCCTGAAGAATCATAGGGGACCCCAACCAAAATCTATTCCAGCTGCTACCATCCGGTAAACGGTACCGCAGCATAAAAGCCAGGACCACCAAGCTCCGGGACAGCTTCTTCCGCCAGGCCATCAGACTGATCAGCTCACGCTGATTTGAGTGTATTTCTGTGTTACATAGGCTGTTCTATTTATTATAAATTACTATGATTGCACATTGCACATTTAGATGGAAACTTAACATAAAGATTTTTACTTGTTATGTACGTGAAGGATGTAAGAAATAAAGTCAGTTCAATTCAACTGCCCGAACCCCGGATTAGATCCCAGACTGTAACCCCCACCCCCGGGGTCTGTATTCTCTGTATAAACTGCCCGAAACCCTGGATTAATCCCAGACTCATTAAATTGTGCCTCATTCCCCGGTGTTTGGATGGAATCTGCGAATTATGCTGAGCTCCTCACCCTGTCCCTCTGCCTGTTCCACGCCTCGATGCCCAAATACAGAAAAACGCTGTCCCTTTTTGAACAACTGGTAAACGTTCTCAGTACAAGTCCTGGGAAACAGACCACTCTCTCTGCCTTCCCCTTTCGGTCCCTCAATTACAATATCCCTGTATACAATACGGTTTCAGTCCTATATCTCCCCGGGTTGGTGGTGACGGGGGTAGAATATCCAAGGATTTATTGTCAACTCTGTCTTGAACAGCTGACCGCTCTTTTCAGGCCGTTTCCCCCTCCCCAGACACCCACAGGGTGTCTCACATTCTCCCATAAGTTCTAGACACCCCAGCCCGGGGCAACATCCTCCCCACACTCACCCTGCCAAGCTCTATAAGGAGTTTGGACATTTCAGTGACGGCATCTCTCGTTCTTCTAACAGTCCTAGTCTTCATCTGTTCTCGTGGGACAATACCCTCCCCCCCCCCATCTCGGGAATCTATCTGAGGAACCTTATTTGCACTCCCTCTGTCACGTATAGATCTCCCCCCCCCCCCACCCGCATAGTTGGGGAGCGCAGATCTGTCCACAATATTCCAGGTGTGGTCTCCTAAGAGCGCGGAATAACTGGAGCAAAATGTCTCTACTCTTGGAGCCAAAATCCCCACAATAAAGGCCATCGGGACGTTTCTCTCCTGAACTTGCTATCCCTGGACACTCAGCTCTCCCCCTGCATCAACAACATGGTCTCTCTCTCTCTCTCTCTTTTGTCTAAGTTCTTCTCTCTGTCTCTCTCCTTCTCCCCTCCTCTCTAACCCTTACACCTCTCTCTTCCCCACAGACTGACCTTGGAGAATCCCACACCAGACGGCGAGACATTCAGGATTCGGTGCCATTGCTGACAGCCGGAGATTGTTTAGGTGTCCGTGTGAATCGGCCGATGGCTCCTCCTCTTTGTCGCCACCCTCATTGCCTTCCCCTGTCCGACTGTCTCACTCTCCGTCTCGCCGTCCTTCACTGCCTCATTCCACCCTATCGTCTGCACACACGCCCACCTCCGCACTCCGACCCACTGCCGTCTTCCACACCATCCCTGTCTCTGACATCACTCCCCGTTTCTGTAAACCTCTCCGGAGCTTCACCCTCCTGTCTCTGTAAACGTCTCCAGATCGCCACCACTTTTTCCAGTCTCTATAAATCCCTGTGGTCCCCACCCCTCCTCGTCTCTATAAACCCCTCTGGACCCAACCCCTCCCAGTCTCTTATAAACCACTCTGGACCCCACCCCTCTTCGTCTCTATAAACCCCTCTGAATCCCACCCCTCCCAATCTCTATAAACCCCTCTGGACCCCACCCCTCCCAGTCTCTATAAATCCCACTGGACCCCCACCTGACCCCTTGTCTCTATAAACCCCTCTGGAACCCTACCCATCCGCTTGTCTCTGTAATCCCTTCCGGACCTCCCACCCCTCCCCTCCATCAACACCTCCGAACCCCCACATCTGCATACACCCCTCCGTCTCTGTTATCCCCTCCAGCCCCTACACCCCTCCCTGTCTCTGTAACCCCCAGCGATCCCTACACCCCTTCCTGCCTCTGTAACCCTCTTCAGCCCCTTCACCCCTCTGTCTCTGTAACCTTCTCCAGCCCCTACACCCCTCCCCATCTCGGTAAACCCTCTGGACCCCCACCCTCCTCATTTCTGTAAAACCCTCCGTATCCCTCACCACTGCCTACCTCTGTATCCCCCTGCAGACCTCCACCACTCCCCATCTCTATAAATCCTCTGGCCCCTGTATGGTTCTTCGTTTCCGTAACCCACTCCTAACCCCCACCTACCATCTCAGTAACCCCCTTAAGACACCCATCCCTGTCCGTCTCTGTTAACCCCTTGTGGTGAACTACATATACCTGTCTGGACACCCCCCCCCCCCGCTGACTGCTCCTGTGGCTCCTCCCACAGACCCCGGTATAAAGGCGATTGAGGCCTGAGCCCTGCCCTCAGTCTCCAGGATGTAGTATGGTGGACAATTACTACTTCTTCTTTCTTCCAGTCAATAAAAGCCAATATCTCACCTCACGTCTCGGAGAGTTATTGATAACCACTCCCCGTTTCTATTATCCCCTCCAGTCCTACACCTCTCCCCGTTTCAATGATCCCTTCTAACTTCCGCAGCTTCACACCTCCCTGTCTCAGTAATTCCCTCCCCTTTCCCTCTGACCCCTCCCCTTGAACTGCGTTGCTGGGTTTCGCCGATCCACATTCTGATAACCTGCCTCGCCCTGTGGTGAACAGGCTGTAATCCCGAACCCGTGTCATTTCCCGAGCTTCCGTTTATAGCGAGAATGAGTTCAGCAGGTGAGGTTCCTGATCTCACGCAAGTTCGCAACATCTTTGTGGCGGGGTGTGGGTGGGCTGGTGGTCGGAGAGGGAGGATTACTCACTGAATCTGGGAGTCTGCTTTAACGCCCCTCCCCCCTCTATCTATACAGTACTGCATTTTTCACCTTTCCCTCCCTCTATGCAGCATCTTTCATCCTCTCTCCTTCCCTTATTATCTCTCCATCCCCACCTCTCCTGCCCCTCCACTCCTCCCTGTCCTAGTAACCCCTCCGATCCCTGCACCCCTCCCTGTCTCTGTAACACCCTCTGGCCCCCACACCCCTCCCTGTCTCTGTAACCCCTCTGATCCCTACACCCCTCCGTCTCTGTAACCCCCTCTGATCCCTACACCCCTCCGTCTCTGTAACCCCTCTGATCCCTACACCCCTCCGTCTCTGTAACCCCTCTGATCCTTACACCCTTCCCTGTCTCTGTAACCTCCAGCGATCCCTACACCCCTCCCTGTCTCTGTAATCCCCAGCGATCCCTACACCCCTCCCTGCCTCTGTAACCCTCTTCAGCCCCTTCACCCCTCTGTCTCTGTAACCATCTCCAGCCCCTACACCCCTCCCCATCTTGGTAAACCCTCTGGACCCCCACCCTCCTCATTTCTGTAAAACCCTCCGTATCCCTCACCACTGCCTACCTCTGTAACCCCCTGCAGACCTCCACCCCTCCCCTCCATCAACACCTCCGAACCCCCACATCTGCATACACCCCTCCGTCTCTGTTATCCCCTCCAGCCCCTACACCCCTCCCTGTCTCTGTAACCCCCAGCGATCCCTACACCCCTCCCTGCCTCTGTAACCCTCTTCAGCCCCTTCACCCCTCTGTCTCTGTAACCTTCTCCAGCCCCTACACCCCTCCCCATCTCGGTAAACCCTCTGGACCCCCACCCTCCTCATTTCTGTAAAACCCTCCGTATCCCTCACCACTGCCTACCTCTGTATCCCCCTGCAGACCTCCACCACTCCCCATCTCTATAAATCCTCTGGCCCCTGTATGGTTCTTTGTTTCCGTAACCCACTCCTAACCCCCACCTACCATCTCAGTAACCCCCTTAAGACACCCATCCCTGTCTGTCTCTGTTAACCCCTTGTGGTGAACTACATATACCTGTCTGGACACCCCCCCCCGCTGACTGCTCCTGTGGCTCCTCCCACAGACCCCGGTATAAAGGCGATTGAGGCCTGAGCCCTGCCCTCAGTCTCCAGGATGTAGTATGGTGGTCAATTACTACTTCTTCTTTCTTCCAGTCAATAAAAGCCAATATCTCACCTCACGTCTCGGAGAGTTATTGATAACCACTCCCCGTTTCTATTATCCCCTCCAGTCCTACACCACTCCCCGTTTCAATGATCCTTTCTAACTTCCGCAGCTTCACACCTCCCTGTCTCAGTAATTCCCTCCCCTTTCCCTCTGACCCCTCCCCTTGAACTGCGTTGCTGGGTTTCGCCGATCCACATTCTGATAACCTGCCTCGCCCTGTGGTGAACAGGCTGTAATCCCGAACCCGTGTCATTTCCCGAGCTTCCGTTTATAGCGAGAATGAGTTCAGCAGGTGAGGTTCCTGATCTCACGCAAGTTCGCAACATCTTTGTGGCGGGGTGTGGGTGGGCTGGTGGTCGGAGAGGGAGGATTACTCACTGAATCTGGGAGTCTGCTTTAACGCCCCTCCCCCCTCTATCTATACAGTACTGCATTTTTCACCTTTCCCTCCCTCTATGCAGCATCTTTCATCCTCTCTCCTTCCCTTATTATCTCTCCATCCCCACCTCTCCTGCCCCTCCACTCCTCCCTGTCCTAGTAACCCCTCCGATCCCTGCACCCCTCCCTGTCTCTGTAACACCCTCTGGCCCCCACACCCCTCCCTGTCTCTGTAACCCCTCTGATCCCTACACCCCTCCGTCTCTGTAACCCCTCTGATCCCTACACCCCTCCGTCTCTGTAACCCCTCTGATCCTTACACCCTTCCCTGTCTCTGTAACCTCCAGCGATCCCTACACCTCTCCCTGCCTCTGTAACCTCCAGCGATCCCTACACCCCTCCCTGTCTCTGTAATCCCCAGCGATCCCTACACCTCTCCCTGCCTCTGTAACCTCCAGCGATCCCTACACCCCTCCCTGTCTCTGTAATCCCCAGCGATCCCTACACCCCTCCCTGCCTCTGTAACCCTCTTCAGCCCCTTCACCCCTCTGTCTCTGTAACCATCTCCAGCCCCTACACCCCTCCCCATCTTGGTAAACCCTCTGGACCCCCACCCTCCTCATTTCTGTAAAACCCTCCGTATCCCTCACCACTGCCTACCTCTGTAACCCCCTGCAGACCTCCACCCCTCCCCTCCATCAACACCTCCGAACCCCCACATCTGCATACACCCCTCCGTCTCTGTTATCCCCTCCAGCCCCTACACCCCTCCCTGTCTCTGTAACCCCCAGCGATCCCTACACCCCTCCCTGCCTCTGTAACCCTCTTCAGCCCCTTCACCCCTCTGTCTCTGTAACCTTCTCCAGCCCCTACACCCCTCCCCATCTCGGTAAACCCTCTGGACCCCCACCCTCCTCATTTCTGTAAAACCCTCCGTATCCCTCACCACTGCCTACCTCTGTATCCCCCTGCAGACCTCCACCACTCCCCATCTCTATAAATCCTCTGGCCCCTGTATGGTTCTTTGTTTCCGTAACCCACTCCTAACCCCCACCTACCATCTCAGTAACCCCCTTAAGACACCCATCCCTGTCTGTCTCTGTTAACCCCTTGTGGTGAACTACATATACCTGTCTGGACACCCCCCCCCGCTGACTGCTCCTGTGGCTCCTCCCACAGACCCCGGTATAAAGGCGATTGAGGCCTGAGCCCTGCCCTCAGTCTCCAGGATGTAGTATGGTGGTCAATTACTACTTCTTCTTTCTTCCAGTCAATAAAAGCCAATATCTCACCTCACGTCTCGGAGAGTTATTGATAACCACTCCCCGTTTCTATTATCCCCTCCAGTCCTACACCACTCCCCGTTTCAATGATCCTTTCTAACTTCCGCAGCTTCACACCTCCCTGTCTCAGTAATTCCCTCCCCTTTCCCTCTGACCCCTCCCCTTGAACTGCGTTGCTGGGTTTCGCCGATCCACATTCTGATAACCTGCCTCGCCCTGTGGTGAACAGGCTGTAATCCCGAACCCGTGTCATTTCCCGAGCTTCCGTTTATAGCGAGAATGAGTTCAGCAGGTGAGGTTCCTGATCTCACGCAAGTTCGCAACATCTTTGTGGCGGGGTGTGGGTGGGCTGGTGGTCGGAGAGGGAGGATTACTCACTGAATCTGGGAGTCTGCTTTAACGCCCCTCCCCCCTCTATCTATACAGTACTGCATTTTTCACCTTTCCCTCCCTCTATGCCGCATCTTTCATCCTCTCTCCTTCCCTTATTCTCTCTCCATCCCCACCTCTCCTGCCCCTCCACTCCTCCCTGTCCTAGTAACCCCTCCGATCCCTGCACCCCTCCCTGTCTCTGTAACACCCTCTGGGCCCCACACCCCTCCCTGTCTCTGTAACCCCTCTGATCCCTACACCCCGTCTCTGTAACCCCCTCTGATCCCTACACCCCGTCTCTGTAACCCCCTCCGATCCCTACACCCTTCCCTGTCTCTGTAACCCCTCTGATCCCTACACCCCTCCGTCTCTGTAACCCCTCCGATCCCTACACCCCTCCATCTCTGTAACCCCTCCGATCCCTACACCCCTCCGTCTCTGTAACCCCCCTCTGATCCCTACACCCTTCCCTGTCTCTGTAACCCCTCCAGCCCCTACACCCCTCCCTGTCTCTGTAACCCCTCTGATCCCTACACCCCATCTCTGTAACCCCCTCTGATCCCTACACCCTTCCCTGTCTCTGTAACACCCTCTGGCCCCCACACCCCTCCCTGTCTCTGTAACCCCTCCAGCCCCTACACCCCTCCCTGACTCTGTGATCCCTCTGATCCCTACACCCCTCCCTGTCTCTGTGATTCCCTACACCCCTCCCTGTCTCTGTAACCTTCTCCAGTCCCTATACCCCTCCCTGTGTCTGTAACCCTTCCAGCCCCTACACCCCTCCGTCTCTGTAACCCCTCCAGCCTCTACACCCCTCCGTCTCTGTAACCCTCTCCAGCCCCTACACCCTTCCGTCTCTGTAACCCCCTCCAGTCCCTACACCCCTCCGTCTCTGTAACCCCTCCAGCCCCTACACCCCTCCGTCTCTGTAACCTCTCCAGTCCCTACACGCCTCCGTCTCTGTAACCCCCTCCAGTCCCTACACCCCTCCCTATCTCGGTACCTTACCCACTTCCTCTACATTGCTTCCTGGAGTCCTCTCTCTCTGCCCTCCCCCCACCCTCCTTGCTGATGCATGCAGCTTCTCCTGGGTTGCTAGGTTTCGGTGATCCACATTCCGATCACCTGACTGTCCCTGCGGTGAACAGGTTGTAATCCCGGAGTGGTTTCATTTTCCAAGCCTCTGTTTACGATGAGAATGAGTTCGGCAGGTGGGGCTCCTGATCTCACGCGAGCTGTGTCGGGGGAGGGAGAATCTTTCACTGGGATTCTGTCGTTATCCCCACCTTCCTCTGTGTCTTACTCTCTCCCCACCTTTCTCACCCTATATACCCTGACCCACTCTCTCTCTCCCCTCCCTCTCATGCTTCTCTCTCACTACCCCTCCCTTTACCACTAGCCCCATCTCTCTCTCTGCCCCCTCCTGTCATGCCGATCTCTCGCGCTGTTCCCCCTCACTCTGTCTGACACATGGTCTGGCTGCCCGCAGCCTCTGAGATCACCTGTGAAGATCTGGAGAAGATGATGGTGGAAGGCAAGGTGCCGATTATCGACGTCCGCAGACCCGATGAGCTGGAAAAAGGGAAGATTGTTGGATCCATCAACATTGAAGGTGCAGACACAGATATGAATCGCTTTTAATTCTAGCAACACCCCCCACCCCCTGTGTCTGCAAATGGGAGTTAATGCTCACTTCTTCTTTCTCTTTTAGTGGACAAGGTGAAAGAGGCCTTCTCCTTGGATCCAGAGACATTCCAGAGAGAGTTTGGGGCTGAGAAGCCGAACCCAGAGTCGACAGTTGTGTTTCACTGTCAGTTGGGGCGCAGAGGGGCCAATGCAACGTTGATTGCTCAGGAACTGGGATACACCAGGTGGGTGGACTGAAAGTGGGTAATGCCGCTCTCTGCCCTGTCCTGTCACACACCCGGGCCACAGGTCTGCAGGCAATGGAATGTGCTACTTGGACAAATTGCCTGGTGATGCTCTGCAGGCATGCCCATGCTGGGTAACCGTGGAGAGGGACATACGAGGGGTGATTGATAAGTTTGTGGCCTAATGTAGAAGGAGTCAGTGTTAGAAAACCTAGCACAATTATTTTTCAACATAGTCCCCTCCTACATTTACACACTTAGTCCAGCGGTTGTGGAGCATACGGATCCTGGACCTCCAAAAAGTGTCCACAGCATGGGTGATTGATAAGTTTGTGGCCAAAGGTAGAAGGAGGTGAGTTATACAGCTCTCATTACATGCACATGCAGGTCAGCTCTTTGAGTGATTATGCAGAAAGTTTGAAGTTAATAACTCATCTCCTACTGTAGGCCATGAACTTATCAATCACCTGTGATGAGTTATTAACTTCCTGACGAAGGGTCTCGGCCCGAAACATTGACAGTGCTTCTCTTTATAGATGCTGCCTGGCCTGCTGTGTTCCACCAGCATTTTGTATGTGTTGTTTGAATTTCCAGCATCTGCAGATTTTCTCGTGTTAACTCGTCTCCTTCTACCTTAGACACAGAGTGAAGCTCCCTCTACACTGTCCCATCACACACTCCCAGGGCATGGGTCAAACATAGAGTGATGCTCACTCTACACTGTTGCATCACACAACCCAGAGCACTGGTTAGACAGAATGAAACCCCCTTTACACTGTCCCATCACATGCTCCCAGTGCCTGGGTCAGACACAGAGTGAAGCTCCCTCCACACTGTCCCATCACACACTCCCTGGGAATGGGTCAGACACAGAGTGAAGCTCCCTCTACACTGTCCCATCACACACTTCCAGGGTAATGGGTCAGTCACCCTCTTCATACCTGACACGGGGCAGATTAGGCCATTCGGTCCCTTGAGTCTGCTCCACCGTTCCATCATGGCTGAGTTATTATCCCTCTCAAACACATTCTCCAGCCTTCTCCCTGTAACCTTTGACGCCCTGAATAATCAGGAACCCATCAACCTCTCCTTTACATATACCCTATGACTTGGCCTCCACGGCTGCCTGTGACAGTCAATTCCATAGATTGATCACTCTTTAGAGATAGAAATTCTTCCTCATCTCTGTTCAAAAGGGACAACCTTCTATTCTGAAGCTGTTCCCTCTGCTGCTAGACTCCTACATTACAGGAAACATGCTCTCCACATCCACTCTGTCTAGGCCTTTCAATATTTGATAGGTTTCAATTAGATCCTCCCTCATTCTTCTGAACTCCAGCAAATACAGGCCTAGACCCATCACTCACTCTTCATACGTTAACCCTTTCATTCCCAGGATCATTTTCATGACCTCTGGACCTTCTCCTAAACCAATGCATCCTTTCTTAGATAAGGTGCCAAATCTGCTCACAATACAATTTGAAAGTGCAGTCTGACTAATGTTGTCAATAGGTAGATTTGATGTCAGAGAAATGTATACAATATACATCCTGAAATTCTTTTTCTTCACAAAACATCCACAAAAACAGAGGAGTGCCCCAAAGAATGAATGACAGTTAAACATCAGAACTCCGAAGACCCCCAACTCCCCCATCCCACACACAAGCAACTGCAAGGCAATGACAGCCCCCACCAGTAAAAAAAAGCATTGGTGCCCTCCACCACTCAAGCATGCAGCAAAACATCAATAAAGACACAGACTTGCAGTACCCCAAAGACCACTCGTTCACCCGGTATTCAACATAGAAACAGAGAAAACCTACAGCACAATACAAGCCCTTTGGTCCACTGTGCTGAACATGTCCTACCTGAGAAATGACTAGGCTTACCTATAGCCTTCTATTTTTCTAAGCTCCATGGTACCTATCCAAAAGTCTCTTAAAATACCCTATCATATCCACCTCCACCACTGTTGCCGGCAGCCCATTCCACACACTCACCGCTCTCTGAGTAAAAAACTTACCCCTGACATCTCCTCTGTACCTACTTCCAAGCACCTTAAAACTGTGCCCTCTCATGTTAGCCATTTCAGCCTTGGGAAAATGCCTCTGACTGTTTGCACGATTAATGCCTCTCATCATCTTATACACCTCTATCAGGTCACCTCTCATCCTCTGTCGCTCCAAGAATAAAAGGCCGAGTTCACTCAACCAATTCTCATAAGGCATGCTCCCCAATCCAGGCAACATCCCTGTAAATCTCCTCTGCACCCTTTCTATGGTTTCCACATCCTTTCTACAGTGAGGCGACCAGAACTGAGCACAGTACTCCAAGTCAGGTCTGACCAGGGTCCTAATATAGCTGCAACATTACCTCTCAGCTCCTAAACTCAGTCCCATGATTGATGAAGGCTAATGCACCGTATGCTTTCTTAACCACAGAGTCAACTTGTGCAGCAGCCTTGAGTGTCCTGTGGACTCGGACCCCAAAATCCCTCTGATCCTTCACGTTACCAAGAGTCTTACCAATAATACTATACTGTATTCTGTTGTCATACTTGACCCACCAAAATAAACCACTTCACACTTACCTGGGTTGAACTCCATCTGCCACTTCTCAGCCCAGTTTTGCATCCTATCAATGTCCCGCTGTGACAGCCTTCCACACTATGCACAACACCTCCAACCTTTGTGTCATCAGCAAACTTAATAACCCATCCCTCCACTTCCTCATCCAGGTCATTTATAAAAATCACGAAGAGGAAGGGTCCCAGAACAGGTCCCTGAGGCACTCCTCTGGTCACTGACCTCCATGCAGAATATGACCCGTCTACAACCACTCTTTACCTTCTGTGGGCAAGCCAGTTCTGGATCCACAAATTAATTTCCTCTTGGATCCAATGCCTCCTGACATACCACAGGCTCTCTCTCTCTCCCTAACAAGGGAGGAAGAGATGTCTCTGTTTCACAGTGAGAGGGGAGACATAACAAAGCAACTCACTGGTTTATGATGTTAAAAGTCTGTTGCGTTGATTTTTCGAGCTCTGTGCTGCCGGGCACACAGCCAACAGCAAGCCCGCTACTTCTCAGGTTTCTTGTTCTCCCATGATGCATCAGTTGGCAGCGGCACCACCAGCCTTGAATCAGTCCACTTCCAGAACCACGAAAATCCAGCACCCTGAAGGGGCACTTGTCTTCCAGGCCGCATCCTTGGGATGTCAAAAAGCCGTCGGTCATGAGGCTCATGAGAGCAGGTCCCATTCCCGCAAAGAGCCAAAGTCTTATAAAACCTCAGCAATACATCCTTACTCTTGTATTCTAATCCTCTTGAAATGAATGCTAACATTTTGTTTGCCTTCCTGATCACCAATCCAATCTTCAAGTTTGGAAGATTGGATCACCAATCCAATCTTCAAGTTAACTCCTGCATGAGGTCTCCCAGGTTCCTTTGCACTTCTGATCCTGAATTTTCTCCTTGTTTAGAAAATAATCTACACCTTTATTCCTTCTACCAAGGAGCTTGACAAACACTTCCTGACACTATATTCCATCTGACACTTCTTCCCCATTCTCCCAATCTGTCCAGGTCCTTCTGAAGCCTCCCTGCTTCTTCAACACTACCTGCCCCTCCATCTATCTTCACATCATTCGCAAACTTGGCTACAAAGTCATCAATTCCATCATCCAAATTGTTGACATATAAGGTGAAAAGGAGTGGTCCCAACACCAACCCCCGTGGAACACCGTGGTCACCATCAGCCAATCAGAAAAGGCTCCCTTTATTCTCCAATCAACCAATCTTCTTTCCATGCTAGTATCTTTCTTCTAATACCATGGGCTCTTATCTTGTTCAGCAACCTCATGTGTGGCAAATTGTCAACTGCCTTCTGAAAGTCCAAGTAAACAACATGCACTGACTCTCCTTTGTCTATCCGGTCTGTTATTTTCTGAAAGAATTCCAACAGATTTGTCCTGCAAGACCATTAAGGAAACCATGCTGCTTTCAGCCTATTTGATCATGTGCCTCCAAGTACCATGAAATCTTAATAATCGACTCCAACATCTTCCCAACCATTGGGGTCAGACTAGCTGACCTACTGTATAGTTCTCTTTCCTTTGTCTCCCTTTCTTCTTAAAGAGTGGAGTGACATTTGCAATTTTCTAGTCCTCCAGAACCATTTCAGAATTTAGTGATTCTTGAAAGATCATTACTAATGCCTCCACAATCTCATCAACTCCCTCATTCATAACCCTGGGGTGTAGTCCATCTCGTCCGTGTGACTTACACATCTACCTTCAGATCATTCAACTTCCCAAGCACCTTTTCCTTAGTAATAGTGACTACACTCACTTCTGCCTCCTGACACTCGAATTTCTGACACACTGCTGGTGTTTTCTGCAGTGAAGAATGATGCAAAATATTTGTTGAGTTCATCCTCCATTTCTTGGTCCCCCATTACTACTTCTCCAACGTCATTTTCCTGTGGTCCGATATCAACTCTCGCCTCTCACTTCCTCTTAATTTTTCTGAAAAATCTTGTGGTATCCTCTTACATTATTGACTAGCTTACCTTCTTATTGCATCTTTTCTCTCTTTATGCTTTTTTACTTGTCTTCTGGTGGTTTTTAAAAGCTTCCCAATACTCTTAACATCCCACTAATCTTTGCTCTATTATGTGTCCTCTCATTTGAGAGGGAACAAGGTAGGAGGAGGATATCCCAGTAAATTTGCTTGTGATTGGCCAAGATAGCTATCCATGGATCCTAGAGGCAGGCTGCAGAAGGTTCCATCTGGGCTGACAGCATGTCCTGGTCACCTTGGAGACAGAACACATGCTGTCCACAGGTACCATTGTGTCATACACTCCTGGGTAATTACTCCTGTGTTTTCTCTATTTATCTGCCTGTAGGGCCCTGAATTTGAAAGGAGGCTTTCAGCAGTGGGAAGGTGAAGACTAAACGATCCCTGTGCAGGGCGGATGAGGAACGCTGGATGGCATTTTCTGATGTTACACTGACCTGGACCAAGAAACCAATCTCACCCTAATCCTGAATCCACCTGTCCCCACCAATCCTCACCCCAACTCTGACATGGAAACGTCCTTGAACTCTGAAGCCCATACCTCAATTGACTCATGACCCTGACCCAACCACTCCCCCCTGACCTCATCTCCAAGAACTGGGATCCTGAATTCCAGTCCTTCCCCATTCTAATCCTAAAACATACCTAAATCCTCATCCCTCAGCTGAATGCTGACCAATGCCTCACCCTCATCCCCTCTCACCCCTAAGCGATAAACTCAGAAGGTTCTCCACCCCCTACTTTTCACAATGGCCCTAGTCTTAGTCTAATCAATTGCAATAGCCTTCACTCTTGTCCAAAATCAACTTGAAGGTCAAAGGTGACACCCGCCCATTCAGGAAAATCAACTGGCACCAACATTTCACCAAACCCCCCAAGCTTCACCCCAATCCTTAAACATAGAATAACCCCTGAACTTTAGTTCCCAATACAGAACAGTCCACCACCCCCCCCCCCCAACTTTAACTTCTGAACAACTCCTGTTGCCCTCAGAACCAGCATTTAATCATGATTAGCTACAGTCAGTCAATAGGTGATGCAGACCCCTATAATATCCTCAGGGGTGGACAGAGTGAGTGTGGGGTGGTCCAGAACCAAGAATCAGTGTTTCACCATAAGGGGTCATCAGTGTGGGGCAAACAAGGAGAAACATTCTCTCTCCTAGTTGGACAGTTGCTGGAAACCTCTCCCTCCCAGGGCAGTATGAGCAGAGGCTCTGGGTGTTCCTACGGCAGAGGGAGACGGATCGGTGATGGGGCTGGGGGTTGGTCATGTACATGGCAATGGGCTTCACATAAGGACATGAATAAAAAACAGTTGTTTGAAAAGAGAAGTGTGCATGATTTGTACCATATATCCGTGTTTAAAAGGTACAGACGGGGAGTGAAAGGTCAGAGAAAGGGAAGTGAGAGCAGGGGGAGGGGAGAGAGAGGGAGAAAGAGAGAGGGGAGGGGAGAGTTGGAGAAGGAAATGGGAGGGGAGAGTGGGAGGGGGAGATGGAGAGGGGAAGAGGGAGAGGAAGAGGGATTGAGAAGGAGAGTGCAAGTACCCTGTATGTTACAGGAATTACAGTGTGAAGGTTGGCAGTTCAGCTCCCACACGGGGAAGTGCAGATGCCTCCACATCCTTCCTGTAATGGGGTGAGCATAACAGCATACAACATAAATTTAGTTGCGGGTTCAGAAAAGAATCACCTGGATGTTATGAGGACTGGAAAGCTTGAGTTATGAGTAGAGATGGGTTTTGTTGGGTTGGATGGAGTCCTGCAGGGTCTTCAGAAGTCATGAATGAGGCGCATGTCTTAGGTTACAACTGTTTTCATTATTTTCATCAGACTGGTTTAACTTGTACCAATAACTAACAGCTGCAAGTGAGAAAGGGCAAGGACTGGATCTTGCAAACTAGCTGAAGCTGATTGGAGAATGGAGTCTTCACCGATTAAGAAAATCTGTGAAACACCAAGTACATTGTCATGACATCTCCGGCTCACAAGGAAATTATACCAGTGCAGAGGTAGCTATACTACAAATGACTGAAAATCTACAAACATACAAGCATACATGAAGTAAGCTCAACTACAGAGTTCAATGGTTATTATCAAAGTAGGTATATGTCACCACTTACAACCCTGAGATTCATATTCCTGCAGGCATACTCAGCAAATCTATAGAATATTAACTATAACAGGATCAATGGAAGATCAACCAGAGTGCAGAAGACAACAAACTGTGTAAATGCAAATGTAAATAAATAACAATAAATAACCAGAGCATGAAATAACAAGATAAAGAGATGTTAAAGTGAGATCATTGGTTCCAGGAACATCTCAATGGATGGGCAAGTCAGTGTAGTTATCCCCTTTCGTTCAAGAGCCTGATGGTTGAGGGGTAGTAACTGTTCTTGAACCTGGTGGTGTGTGTCCTGAGGCTCTTGTTCCTTCTACCTGATGGCAGCAAGAAAACTAACAACAGAAAAAACAATTTGGATCCCAGCCCAACAGCTGGAACTGTTTCTGGGAGCTCAGGATGGCCACTGCAGACTGAATGCAGGTGTTCTGCGAAATGGTCACCAGGTCTGTGTTTGTTCTTGCTGATATAGAGGAATTCCTGGGTGTCAACATCAGATTTGATCACTGATAAAACTTTCATACAACCGTCCCTAGTGGCAAAGCAAGGGTTCTGGATGAAGGTGGAACTGATAAAGGATGATGTGTGATTGCATAGACCCATAGGATGAAAGGTGAGGACCAGGGGAACTGTCTCTGTTCTGTCTGGGAGGTGGTAGGGTGAGAGCAGATCTGTGAGAAACAGAGAGCATGGGCTCCATCAACCACACTGGAAGGGAAGACATGCTTTCTAAAAGAAGGCATTTCAGACGTCCTGAATCATCTCAAATGTTCCCATTTCATGACCAGATGCAGAGGCAATGAAAAAGTTGAAAGGAATGGCTTCTTTACAAGAAACAGAGTTGTAGCCTCTGTAGCTGTGAGTCGGTGGTTTATAGTAAATATCCATTGGTACCACAGTAGTGTAGTGGTTAGTGTGATGTTACTGCAGCTCAGAGCATTCTGGAGTTCAGAGTTCAATTCCAGTGCCTTTCTGTAATCCTCCCCATGGAATGTATAGGTTTTCTCCGGGTGCTCCAGTTTCCTTCCACAGTCCAAAGACATAACTGGTGGGTTAATTGGGTATTGTAAATTCTACCATGATTAACTTAGGGTTAAATTGGTGGTGTGGGGTTGCTGGGCAGCATGGCTCAAGGCTTACAATATGCTGTATTGCTAAATAAATAAATATCAGTAGACAGTTTGTCTCCTGTGATGGAGACGAGGAAATCCAGAGAAGGGAGGGAAGTGTCAGAAATGGTCCATGTGAGTTTGAGAGCAGGGTGGAAACTGCTGGTGAAGGGGATAAAGTTGACAGCTTCTGTGTAGGTGCAGGAGGCAGCACCAATACAGTCATTGATGTAATGGAGAAAGAGCTGGGAGTGGTAGAGGTGAAGGTTTCAGATAGGGTCTGTTCTGTGAGGCAGAGAAGCAGAAACAATGGGCCTACCTAGATAGTCGTGTTTGTGGAAGAGATAGAAGTGGAAAGTACAGGATTAGAGGGTGCGAAGGGGAGACCTGCTGATATAATGAGATCAGGAGGTGTTTGTCATTCTGCAAGGGCTGGTAAGACAAGGTGTCTGAGATCTGTCATAGTCAATATGCCAGTTCACAATGGCACCACCCTCATTCGGCAGTGCAGTTGTGATTGATATGAAGTGCTTGCACATTCAGAGGGGTGAAGTTGGAACGGGCCAAGGGAGTGAAGAGGTCAACATGGACGATTTCAAAGTTCAAAGTAAATTTATTATCAAATACATATATGTCAACAAATACTACCATGAGCATTCACAGTAAATACAAAGAAACACAATAGAATCGATGGCAAACTGCACACAACAAAGACAGACAAACAAGCAGTGTGCAAAAGACAATACATGATGCAAATGCATTCAAAAAAGAAAAAAGCAAATCAAAATAATAGTGTAACCCTCCAACTGTAGGCTCGTTCTGAGTTAGCTATTGCTGTGAGTACAAGCGAATGACAACGTAACTCAACAATGCATGGACATAACAATGAAAAGGCCATTTCCAGTAAATAAACATGTCTAGAGAATGAAGAAACCAGAGAAAAGTTCTGGTAGTTATGAAGCAGTTTCTATTTGACAAAGCAAGATACAGCAGATATCATATTGCGACACTTTCAGTGGAAAGTTCTGCCTGTGCCGAACACTACACACCTTTTATATTTAATCACAAACAAGAGAAATGTAGATTCTAGAAATCCAAGCAACACATACAAATTGCTGGAGGAACTCAGCAGGCCAGGAACAACTATGGAAAAGAGTACAGTCGACACTTTGGGCCGAGACCCTTCATCAGGACTTGGCCGGACTGTCGACTGTACTCTTTTCCATAGATGCTGCCTAGCCTGCTGAGTTCCTCCAGCATTTTGTGTGTGTTACTCACAATTTATATGCTAAAGATCAAAGAAAATTCAGGACAATTCAAACAAACCCATATTTACTATGCTCTCTTGGACTATACATGTAACAGTTTAAAATATCTGGATCTTCTTGCCATCACATCCAAAGTAAGTGTCTATAAATTGCACATAACCGTTGGAGCTCATTGTTGCACAATCAATCTGGTTTGCTTCACTTTATTTACTCACAGTACCGAAGTTCTGCCTGAAATCACCGACCAGATAAATATCCACCCCACCTCCAAGGAACAAGGCGTTGAACTTTCTCTAAGGTTTTGTGCTAACTAGCTAACTAAAGGTTATCTGCACGTTGTCTGTAGATCCAACACTGTGAACCATTTGCTTCCACTTAAGCAGGCTAGAGCATCCTCAATCTGTGGAATGGTATATTTGTTTGGGATTGTACATCTGTTCAGTGTTCTATAATCAACACATTTTTGTATTTTCCCATTTCCTTTCCTCACAACAACTCTGGGCAATGCATAGGGACTTCTTGACTCACTAGTAATTCCAGCTTCCTTGAGTTTCAGCAGGTGCTGCCTAATATCTTCAATCTCGCTGGTGATAACCGGCAAGACCTCTCTCGGAAAGGTATGTTCAATGTCACTCTGATAGTCTGGTGGGTGCTCTTGGAGCAACCGACAGTATATCACACAGCTCCTCTTTTCATTCTCATCATCCTGCACAGGAGAAACTTGCACATTCTCTAAAGTGTCTCTCAGTACAGAATGAATACTCAGGGTTCTCAGAAAGCTCTCTCTCCTCGTTTTAAGTGCTTCCATGAGCCTTCTCACTAGGGAAGTGTTTGTTCCTGTAAGAATGGAAACTTTACCTTTTACGACTGGATCTGGGCCAACTAACACTGGTGTATAAATAGTCTTAGTTATCTGCTTCTGAAAACTCCAGTTTCAATGAGAAGTAATCAGTATAAGGGTAATCATCAGCACTAAGCCCCCAAATCTCAAGGGCACTGATAGAAATCAATGGTAAATGCATCAAATTCCTATTGTAAAAACTCTGCAGAGTGCCTGTGTCAAGTGTGTGTAAGCCTCCATTAGTCTTGATAGGCCATGGATTTACACCTTGGAAAGTTTCCAGGGTGCAAGCCTGGGCAAGGTTTTTTTTATGGAAGACCAGCAGTTGCCCAAGCTGCAAGTCTCCCCTCTCCATGCCACCGATGTTGTCCAAGGGAAGGGCATTAGGACCCATACAGCTTGGCACCGGTGTCATCACAGAGCAATGTGTGGTTAAGTGCCTTGCTCAAGGACACACATGCAGCCTCAGCCAAGGCTAGAACTAACAACCTTCAGATCACTAGACGAACGTCTTAACCACTTGGCCATGCACCAACACGCATCAAGTATACCTTCAATCTGTATGGATACATCAGAAGTTATCCCCACTAAGTCTTCACAAATAGTGTTTTACACTTTAGTATTCTATTGATATGCTGATTGGAACATATTTTCTCTGGGATGTCTGTTCTATTACAGGGTCCCTCTGTAGCTTCCCATCTTTTTCCACATCGATTAACCACTAGTTGTTTTCCAAAGATTTTCCTGCTCCCCACAATCTTTGCTTAAAAAGTCCATCTTCTCCACATTGGTAACAGAAAATCCCAGGCTTGTCCTCAGTCAAGAACCCTTGGCAGCATCCACATCACAGTTCCTTAATTATGATACACTTAATGACACTAGCGTAACACTGGCTTGAACACAAATGAACAGGCTATCCATTCATTCGCTCCTTCATAACTTTGGTCCTTCAGTTGACATCTTCTGGATAGACCATGAAGCCACATATTTCATTTTTTTAATGATTTTTACATTTGTTTTTCACCTTGAATCTGTTTCTGGAACTGTTAGAGCTTGTGATTTGCATTTGGGAGAACATCTGGGTGGTTTAGCGTTCTGCAGTGTCTGAGAGACAGGCAGTGTGAGGGAACTTACTGGTGAGATCGCGCTACTATGGAGAGGAGAGACTACCTTTTTATCGTTGGTAAAATCACCAACTGGGGTGTATGGGGTGTCTAGGAAGGGGTAGCACCTCTGATGGGGGGCCTGCTATGCCCTTTTCAGGGCAGCTCGTCCACCTTTGGTCCCCACCTGGCGCTCAGCTCTCACCTGTGGCTCCAACTAGCTGTAACACGCGCAGCAGCCACACCCCAGTAAACTTGTCTCGGCAGACGGGCCAAACTAGGTGAGGGTAGCTGATGGGACTTTGACCCTCGGTGAGGTAGGGGATCTGCCTATCCCAGCACATTAAGTCTGACCCTGGCAGATTGAGCGGAAGAGACCAATTAATGGTCCAAAAGTCAAGAAGGCAGGCCTGCAGGCATTTGTGGAGCGCTAAGAGCATGACAAGGCACTTAGACGTCCTGGTCATCCACTGCAAGAGGTGGTGATCTCTTTAAACTCACCTGGCAGATGGCAAAGGCAAACCACTGCTGTAACCTGCCGAGTACACGATTTCCCAATGTGTCAGAGCAGCGTGGAGGGAATCGTCCGCCAAATGGAAATTCCAGATGCGACCTAACGACAATGACGAAAATCACTCTGCTATGAAGAGGGAAGACTGCCTTTTATCACTGGTGAGATCACTCTGCTATGGAGATGGAAGACCGCCTTTTATCACTGGTGAGATCACTCTGCTATGAAGAGGGAAGACTGCCTTTTATCACTGGTGATATCACTCTGCTATGAAGAGGGAGGACTGCCTTTTATCACTGGTGAGATCGCTCTGGTATGGAGAGGACAGATTGTGTTTTTATCGCTGGTGAGATTGCTCTGCTACGGGGAGGGTAAGGCCTTCCACTGTATCTGGAGAATGTTACCCATGTTTTCTGCATTTTGGATATGGACTTGGATTACAGACTTATTTCAGCATTATTGTTTTTTTATATTCTGTGATTTTGTCCGATCTTTCCCTGCCCAATGAAGCTGTGCAGGCTCCCTTAATAAATATATTTAAGACAAGGTTGGATAGATTTTTGCATAGTAGGGAAATTAAGGATCATGGGGAAGAGGCAGGTAGGTGGAGATGAGCGCATGGCCAGATCAGCCATGATCTAACTGAATGATGGATCAGGCTCGACGGGCCTGATGACTGATTTCTGCTCCTATTTCTTATGTTCTTATGTTTTTTTGTGTGGGGGGGAGGGTGATTTGGGGGTTGGTGTGCATGTTATGTTTTTGTTAATTTTTTTGTGTGGGGAGGAGGGATTTGGGGATTGATGATTAAACTACTAGTCTTTTCTTTCTTGTTTGCGAGGCTATTTGGAGAAGAAGAATTTCACAGTTGTACACTTCAATAATAAATAAACCTTTGAATCTTTATACAGCTGTAATACAGCATTCATACAGCATTCCATCCTGGTCAAGCCTGCAAAAATTTAACCCTTTCACCTTGGGCTCGTAATAAGTTAACTATTACTGTGAATACAAGCTCATAGCAACATAGCACCACAATGCATGGGAATAATGATGAAAAGGTCATTTCCAATATAAACATGTTTAGAGTAAATATGATTTGAGTAAACACAAATATAAAAGTTTGCATATCCCTTTAAGGGAAAGTAGTACTGTTACTTGTCTGAACACTGACAACCCATACAAATTTACTGTTCACCAGAAAACAATAATTTAACTCACACCAGTGTACACTTAAATTGAAATTGTATTAACAAACCATTTTAAACTAACAAACACAATAATATTATATAATACAAAATAATGAATAGGGTCAATCACATATATAAAAATATTAGTCTATAATGTGCACGTAATCATTATAGCTCATTGTTGCACAAGCAGGCGGTTTGCCTCACTTTGTTTATTCATGGTGACGAAGAATTCTTCCAGACAACCCAGTTCAGGTGAGACATAAATAAGTATTGATGCAACATCCAAGGACAAGATGCCGAGACTTTCTCCAAGGTCATGTGCTAACTTGCCACAGATGCAGGTTATCTGTACATGCTCTGTGAGACTGTTGTCTGCATGAAGATTTTCCGACAGCGGTATCTGTCCTTCCAAATGGTTCTGTCAGCATTTCACCATGTCCTTCTGTGACCTTCATTGTCTGTTTCCATTCTCCTTCTTTCCCCTTCATCGATCCCGCACTCTCTCTAGAAAAATGGCTCCCCATTCTTTTTCCCGCACCTGGAGTATTCCCAAGACAAATCCTATTGGATAATTAAAGAAGTCTAACTTATCAATCAACTGAATTTTTATTTTAAACAGAAAAAATGAAATATTCAATTGTATAAAGGAACTATTGCATTTTGAGAAAATCTGCAGAAAATAAAATACCCAATGGCGTAAACGAAAATAGAACATGGTCATAAACCAGGGTATTACAGTAATATACAAAATAAATCTGGTGTCAGACTGCTGTTTTTGGATTTCAGTTCAGCACTCAACACTACTGTCCCACAGACCTTCATGGACAAACTCCTATTTCTCAGTCTCATTACACCACCATGCAACAGGGTGTTGGACCTCAGATAGTCAGGATGTAGAATCACTCCTCTCTCCCCATCGTCCTCAACATGGGTGCCCCCAGGGCTGTGTTTTGTACACTCTACTCACACATGAGGGCACAGTCAAACACCTGAGTAATCACATAACCAACAGTGGTGGGGCTCATCACCGGCAACAATGAGATGGCCTATAGGGAGCAGATGGGAGAGCTTGAGGCCAGGTGCCAAACAAATATCCTCTTCCTCAATGTCAGCAGGATAAAGGAGATGGTTATCGACTTCAGGAGAACTCGTGTCACTCACAGCCCCCTTTATATCGGTGGATCAACAGTGGAAACTGCAAACAGTTTTAAACTTCTGGGAGTGTCCATCACACACAACCACTTGGTCTCAGACCACGTCTTACACAGCCAAGAAAGCTCAGCGATGCCTCTGCTTTCTGAGGAGGCAGAAGAGAGCTGGACTTTGCACATCTATATTCCCATCATTCTACAGATGCACAGTAGCGAGCATCCTAGCAAGCTGCATCAGTGCTCACCATGGAAGCTGCACAGTGGCAAACAGGAAGCCTCTACAATGCCCAATGCATTCCCAGCACTAGCCTTCCTGACATCAAGGACGTAATGTAGATACAGAAAAGTACTGGAAGAGGACTAGTAACATCATGAAGGATCCCACACACCCTGCTCATGGACTGTTTGTCCCGCTCCCATAAGGGAGGAGGCTATGTAGCATTCTCACTAGACTCAAAAAGCAGTAAGGCTGATCAACACCTTCATCCACCAACTCCACGACTACTGTATTAGTTTCAGTCTGTCACCCTATGTGCAGCCTAGCATCACTCTATGGACATACAATCAATCTATGTGCATAATGTTTTGTGTGTTTCTTTGTAGTATTATTATTGTGTTTTTTATCTTTTGTGTTTTTTTGTGCTGCATTGGACCTGGAGTAACAATTATCTTATTTTCTTTACACCTGAGTACAGGAAATGACATTTAACAATCTTGAATCTTCAATAAGTAATACGTATCGAGAACATGAGAGGAAAAGTCTTTGAAAGTGAGTTCACAGGTAGTGGAATCAGTTCACTGATGGGGTAAGTGAAGTTGGGTGAAGTTATCCCCCTCTGGTTCAAGAGCTTGATGGCTGAGGAGTGAAATCTGTTCTTGAGTTTGGTACTGTGGGACCTGAGTCTCCAGTACCTTCTTTCTGATGGCAGCAGGGAGAAAAGAGTAGCGTCTCAATGGTGGGGTTCCATGATAACCATAAGGCCATAAGACATGGGAGCAGAATTAGGCCATTCAACCCATCGAGTCTGCTTTGCCATTCCATCATGGCTAATCCTGAACCCCAATCAACCCCATACATCTGTCTTCTCATCATATCCCTTTGATGCCCTGACCAATCAGGAAATGATCAACTTCTGCCTTAAATATACCCATGGTCTTGGCCTCCACCGCAGTCTGTGGCAGTGCATCCAAAGATTCACTACTCTCTGGCTAAAAAAAATTCCTCCTTACCTCTGTTCTAAAGGGTTGCCCCTCAATTTTGAGGCTGTACCCTCTAGTTTTGGATACCCCCATCATCAGAAACATCCTCTTCACATCCAACTTATCTAGTCCTTTCAACATTCGGTAGGTTTCAGTGAGGTCCCTCCCTACTGGCATTCTTCTAAATTCCAGTGAGTACAGGCCCAAAGGTGTCAAAAACTCCTCATATGTTAACACCTTCATCCTTGTGAACCTCCTCTGTCCTCTCTCCAATGACAGCACACCCTTTCTGAGATATGGGGCCTAAATCTGTTAACAATACTCCAAGTGCGGCCCGAGTATTGTCTTATAAAGCCTCAGCATAGTCACCTATTCTATTCCCCTTGAAATGAATGCCAACATTGCATTTGTCTTCTTTACCACAGACTCAACCTGTAAATTAACCTTCTGGGAGTCTTGCACAAGGATTCCTAAGTCCCTCTGCACCTCTGATGTTTGAACCTTCTCCCCATTTAGATAATAGTCGACATTATTGATCCTTTTTACCAAAAATGCATTATCAAACATTTCCCAACACTGTTTTCCATCTGCCACTTTTTTGCCCATCCTTCCAAATTGTCTAAGTCCAGCTGTAATGTCATTGCTTCCTCAGCATTACCTACCCCTCCACCTATCTTCATATCATCCTCAAACTTTGCCACAAACCCATCAATTCCATTATCTAAATCATTGACAAACAATGTGAAAAGCAGTGATCCCAACACTGACCCGAGAAACACCACTAGTCACTGGCAGCTAACCAGAAAAGTCCCCTTGATGATACATAAAAGATGAAAGTTCGAAGAAGGTTGGCGTCATTCAATGTCTGTAGTGAGATGCTGAAGATGTTCTATAGGTCAGTTGTGGAGAGCGCCCTCTTCTTTGTGGTGGCGTGTTGGGGAGGAAGCATTAAGAAGAGGGACGCCTCACGTCTTAATAAGCTGGTAAGGAAGGCGGGCTCTGTCGTGGGCAAAGTACTGGAGAGTTTAACATCGGTAGCTGAGCGAAGGGCGCTGAGTAGGCTACGGTCAATTATGGAAAACTCTGAACATCCTCTACATAGCACCATCCAGAGACAGAGAAGCAGTTTCAGCGACAGGTTACTATCGATGCAATGCTCCTCAGACAGGATGAAGAGGTCAATACTCCCCAATGCCATTAGGCTTTACAATTCAACCGCCAGGACTTAAGAACTTTTTAAAAGCTATTATTACTGCTTTTTGAGATAGTGATTTAGATGCATATCATATTTTTTTACTGAGTTAAGTATTGTATGTAATTAGTTTTGCTACAACAAGTGTATGGGACATTGGAAAAAAAGTTGAATTTCCCCATGGGGATGAATAAAGTATCTATCTATCTATCTATCTATCTATCTATCTATCTATCTATCTATCTATCTAATTTATTATCAAAGTACATATACGTCACCATATCCAACCCTGAGATTAATTTTCTTGTAGGCGTATTCAATAAATCCAAGAAACATAACAGAATCAATGAAAAACTGCACCAACAAGATGGACAAACAACAACTTGCAAAAGACATCAAGTTGTGCAAATACAAAGGTAAAAATAGAACTAATAATAATAAATAAATATACAATTAATATAGAGAACATGAGATGAAGAGTCTTTGAAGGTGAGTCCATAGGTTATAGGAACATTTCAATGATGGGGCAAGTGATGTTGAGTGAAGTTATTGCCTTTAGTTCAAGAGCCTGATGATAGAGGGGTAAAAATTGTTGCTGAACCTGGGAGCATGAGTCCTGAAGCTCCTGTACCTTCTTCACTTCACGGCTTTCCTTCTTCTGAAGTCAATAATCAGCTGTTTGGTCCTGCTGTCATTAATGAGAGGTTGTTGTTTTAGCACCATTCTGCCAGATTTTCAATCTCCCTCCTAAATGTTAGTAAGTCACTGCCTTTGATTCGGCCTACTAATGCTTTCAGCAAACTTAAATTGTGTTGGAGCTGTACTTAGCCTCATGGTCATAAGTATAAAGTGAGTGGAGCAGGGGGCTAAACACACAGCCTTGAGGTGCACCTCTGCTGATGGAGATTGTGGAGGACATGTTGCTGCCAATCTGAACTGACTGGGGTCTACAAGTGAGGAAATCCGGGATCCAATTGCACATGGCTGCAGTTGAAGTTGAGAAGATTGACAGAGGGTAAGAGGCCTGGAAGAAGTGTTCAAAAGCATTAGAATTGGTATTGATTCATTATTGCCTCATGTACCAGGGTATAATTGAAAGCTTCTCTTGCATACTGTTCAAGCAGTCACCGCACCAAGCCAGATGATAGAATGATGGCTTTAGCCTCCTGAGGAAGTAGATGTGACCAGAGTAGGTAAAGTAAGGACCGGGAGTATTGGAGGCATGAAAAGGATTCATTGTGGAGTGCAGTGGGGAGGGGGTGAGGATTCCTTGCCAAGGAAATAGGGAGGGAGGGGATGGAAAAGCCCGGAACTTGGTGAGGTGGAGGTGCAAAGTGAGCCCTTTGCTGAGGACTGACTACTCAGCATCAGAGAGGGGAGTGGAGGTGAAGGGATGGTGGAAACCAGCAGGGATTGGATTGGGGTCAGAAGAGGGGAATGAGGGAGGTGGTGTGGGGAGATGTCAGGGGAAGGTGGGGAGGATAATTTGTGGGCCGAAGGACCTGTATTATGCTGTAGGTTTTTCTAAGATAGCGGGGTTGGGAGTGTGGAAGGCAGAGAAAGTGAAGCATAGGACAGAGGGTGTTAGCTGTAATGACAAGTGGTGTCAGAATGGACACGCCAACATCCTGGATGGGACTGAACGGGAAGGTGTGGGAATGGATTTGGCGAGATGGCAAGGCAGGTCCTGTTTGACAAACTTACTGGAGTTCCTTGAGGATAAAACTAGTGCAGTGGATAGAAGAAAACAGATGGACATTATTTACTTGTATTTCCAGAAAGTGTTCAATAAGGTGCCACATAAAAGACATCCATAAGATAGGGATGCATAGAGTTGGGGGGTGATCTATTAGCATGGATAGGGGATTGGTTAACTAATAGAAAGCAGAGTTATTCTGGTTGGCAATCAGTGGTGAGCGGTGTGTCGCAGGGGTTGGTGCTGGGCCTACAACGTTACCAATATGCATTAACGATCTGGAAGAGAGGACCGAGTATAGTGTATCTAATTTTGCTGATGCACTAAATTGAGTGGAAAAGCAAACTGTCCAGAAGATACGGAGAGTCTGCAGAGAGATATAGATAGGTTAAGTGAGTGTGCAAGGGTCTGGCAGATGAAGTACAATGTTGCTAAATGTGAGGTCATCCACTTTGGAAGGAGAAATAGAAGATCAGATTATTATATAAATGGTAAAAAATTACAGCATGCTGCTTTGCAGAAGGACTTGGGAATGCTTGTTCATGAATCACAACAGGTTGGTTTGCAGGGGCAACAGGCTATCAAGGAGACAAATGGAATGTTGGCCTTCATTGCTAGAGGGATTGAATTTAAGTGCAGGGAGGTTATGCTGCAACTGAACAGGTTTCTGGGGAGGTTGCGCCTGGAGTACTGCGTGCAGTTCTGGTCTCCTTACTAGAGGAAGGATACACTGGCTTTGGTGGTGGTGCAGAGGAGGTTCACCAGATTGATTCCAGAGATAAGGGGCTTAGACTTTGAGGAGAAATTGAGTCACCTGGGACTGTACTCACTGGAATTCAGAAGGATGAGAAAAGATCTTATAGAAACATATAAAATTATGAAAGTGATTAAAAGTTGTTTCTACTGGTAGGTGAGACTAGAACAAGGGGACATAGCCTCAAGATTCAGGGGAGTAGATTTAGGATGGAGATGAGGAGGATCTGCTTTTCCCAAAGAGTGGTAAGTATGTGGAATTCTCTGCCCAATGAAGTAGTGGAGACTACTTCAGTAAATATATTTAAGATAGCTTTTTGCATAATAGGGGAAATAACTGAAATGACTTTATTTCTTACATCTTTCATGAGAAGTAACGTTAAGTCTCTGTCTAAATGTGCAATGTGCAATCATAGTAATTTATAATAAATAGAACAGTCAATGTAACATAGAAATACACTCAAATCAGCACGAGTTAATCTGGCAGAAGAAGCTGTCCCAGAGCTTGCTGGTCCTGGCTTTTATGCTGCAGTTCCATTTCCCGGATGGTAGGAGCAGGAATAGATTTTGGTTGGGGTCCACAATGATTCTTCCGGCCCTTTTTTCAGACCTATCTTTGTAAATGTTCTGAATCATGGGAAGTTCACAACTACAGATGCATCGGGCTGTCTGCACCACTCTCTGCAGAGTCCTGCGATTAAGGGAGGTACAGTTCCCATACCAGGCAGTGATGCAGCCAGTCAGGATGCTCTCAATTGTGCTCCTGTAGAAAGTTCTTAGGATTTGGAGGCCCATACCAAACTTCTTCAACTGTCTAAGGTGAAAGAAGCACTGTTGTGCCTTTTTCACCATACAGCTGGTGTGTACAGACCGCTGAGTTCCTTGGTGATGTGGATGCTGAGGAACTTAAAGCTGTTTACCCTCTCAACCCCAGATCCATGACATCAATAGTGGTTAGCCTGTCTATATGCCTCCTGTAATCCACCCCTCACCCACACACCAGGGACAAATAACCAACTGATCTGAATGGTATTTTGATGTGTGAGGTTACCTAGGGGATTCCCACATGGAGAAGGCATAGATCAGGAAGTGCTTCTGGAGGTTTGCTATGGTACAAATCAACTTAAGGTTCTAGATTTAAGATTGTTTAGTGTTATTTCCAGCATACACGTACAAAGGAGAATGAAATAATTGTCATTCCTTTTCCAATGCAGCACAAAAACCACACACGCAATGAAATAAAGAACACCATAAGAATAAATACATAAGGTGGCTTATTTACATAGATTGATTGTATGTCCATAAAGTGATACTAGGTACAGGTGTGTCTCTACATTAGGTGACTCTGACAGGAAATGATAAAGTAGTGGTGGTCGGGGGCATGGCATGGTGGGGTGGGTCAGAGGGGGAGGTGTTGATCAGCCTTACTGTTTGGGAAAAGTAACTGTTTTTGAGTCTGGTGTTATTGAGACATTGATGCTACGTAGCCTTCTCCCTGATGGGAGTGGGACAAACAGTCTATGAGTAGGGTGGGTGAGATATTGCTGGCCGTTATCTGGCATCTTTCTGTATATAACTCCTGTCTCAGAGTGACCTGGATACCTCTCACTGCTACAACAGGTCAACAACTGATGCTACCTCACTGGCTCTAAACTCTACATATATTCTTGATGGACTTCTCAAATTTTTTTCCAATCTTGGCCCAAAACATTGACTGTTTACTCTTTTCCATAGATGCTGTCTGGCCTGCTGAGTTCATTCAGCATTTTGTGTTTGTTGCTGCGGATTTCATCACCTGCAGATTTTTCTCAGTCTCAGATTTTGTCTGCTGGTGCTGCTCTGAAGAGCCTGCTGACGTACACCAATGTTAAAGATGGAGCAATGAAGGAAAGGGGCTGGTGTTGTGTTGACTTCTTGTTGTGTGGAATCAGGTTTGCAGGTTCAGTGAGTGGAGAGAGAAAGCACCCACTACCAGTAAGTAAGTTAATTACTTACAGGACACTAAACATTCAGTAAACCCTTCAAGTTACTCCCAGTTACAGAGGATTCAGGTTAATTGGGACACACCAGGACCACCAATACATTAGAGCTGCCCAATTATTGAAGTTTTATGGAAATAGTTAAAAGGAAAAAAAAGACAAGCTGCTTCTTAACTGAGTAACAATTTATGTATTTAAATAAAACAGAGAACAAACTTGAACACTATCAATATTACTATACAATAAAACTATGTAGTTATTGTCAGAGGAATTTATTCTATATATGCTGACTCATTCTTTTGATTGATTGTAAATGAACAAAATCAGTGCAGATAGTTGTTTGCCTTCAGAAAATGCTTTTGATGACTGCATCCTCCAAATCTTCATTTTAATTTTAACGTTCAAGATGATTGTCACTATCATAGTTCCTAACTTGTTGAAGTAGTGAAATTGTTCCTGGTATCTTCAGGACTGAATGCTTGAAACCGCAGTGTGCCAAACAGTTCTGAGTTGTCTTATTGTTTATTACTTGCCAACGATCAGTGACAAAACTCACTGCTTTTTGAACACAAACTCATGTAAGTGATACTATTTAAGCACTGTGTAGTGTTTAACAGCGACTGACACTAGTTAGAAAATGTTTGGCAAGTCTCCCGGCTCAACTAAACAGCATAGTGTCATAAATAAATGCAGGGAACCCCAGTTATTTTCTTGATTTCTTCTTCTTCTTCTCTAAGAGTTGTCCAGATAAGGGGCTGCCCTGATTAACCAATGGCCCAATTAACTGGAGTCCTCTGCTCTGATGTATAGTGCACATTTGGGCCCTCTCTCACTGCAGCACACTTCCACTGTTCCCGTGGCAACAGTGGCAACCCTGCCCATTAACGGTCCAGAGAGGAAAAAAGAGACCAGGTGCCTTTAGCAGACTAGATATATACACTACTGGCGCCATGACATCAGCCAGCACCTTGGCACCAAATGGTAGCCAGTGGAAAGGCTGCAATGCTCCTTATACAGACCAATCCCTAACTAGCATGGGGGAGTGACTTTCGATGAACAGGTAGGAATGACACTTAGTGCAACACTCCAGCCCACAAAAGCCACAACATTGTGATGCTCAGCCCGCAGACTAGTATAATCCCTGTGAGCACCCCACCATACCTACGCACTAAACACAACACTATGATACCCAGAATTACCAGTTTACGAGCTGCTGTCCAGTTACTTACAGAAGTCCACCAAACTCCCGACTTACAGACCTCCCCCTAGGGTATAGTGGTTATGGAGCTGGCCTCCTTCTTCCCTGATCTTATTTACTGACTGTTGGATATGATCAGTCAGGTAAGTAATGTTCCCCACACTCATTGAGGATGTTGGTGCAGCTCTCCTGACCAATCATAACACAGGCGCCACCTTTCTCCACGAACAGGTAATCCAAGGCCATTCCGTTTTGCAAGGGCACCATCCAAATAGCCATAATCTCAGCTGACACTCTGGTTAGTGCATCCTCTGTATCCTGGAGTGTTATGGCCATCTCATTGGCCAGTGTTTCCAACACAGAGGCCATGCACATCAGTTCCCAGGATAGGCTGGCCACGTCATCCAGAACCTTTCTATTTCTGTGATGTGCCTTTTACTATGCCAACCCTCATGGGCAGGGTACTCATCCAGGCTATTGAGGCGCTGTACGTATGGTGTACATTGCTGTCAGTGGGATGAGTTGCAGTGTAAAAGGGAGAGGAAATCAAAGAGTGATGAATACAGGATTGAAGGTGTTATATTTGAATGCACACAGTATACAGAATAAGGTAGATGAACTCATAGTGCAGTTAAAAACTGGTAGGTATGACATTGTGAGTCATGGATAAAAGATTATAGTTAGGAGCTTAACATCCAAGGATACATGTTGTATCAAAAGGACAGGTAGGCAGAGGGAGTGGGATGGCCTTGTTGGTAAAAAATTAAATCAAAGGTTCAAAGGTTTATTTTATTATCAAAGTACGCATGTACAACTCTGATACTGATCTACTCCAGATAGCCGTAAAATACAGAAAGACTGCGGGTGTCGATGAAAGAAATGATATCAAATCTCCCCCACTGGCACAAAAAAGAAAAAAAACAGAACTCGGGGCCCCAAAATTCCCCCTCCCTGCAGCAAAAAACTGCGACAAAGCAAGCACCGACCCTCTCACTCGCAGAAAAGAACAGCAGTAGCACCAAACCCCCAACCCTTCCACCCACAAAATCCCACCTGCCATTCGGCCACAAGAAAGAAAACACCTAAACACTTAAGGAAATCAATGTTGAATACAGTCCAATAATCACATGAATCTCAGAATATGGGAAATGTGTTTTCGTCTGCATACGAGGAGGGCAGCTGCACAAACTCAGTCCTTCCGAAAAGAGTGACCACCAACCCGGGTCCGAACGTTGCTGATCGGGGGCCGAATGCCGCCAACCTGGGTCCTTAGAAAGTGGTGACATGGGTCGGAAGGTTTTGAATCATTCTGGGTAGAGTTAAGAAAATGCAATGGTAAAAAGACCCTGATGAGAATTATATAAGGGCTCCTGCACAGTGGGCAGGATGTGGGCTACAAATTACAACAGGAGATAGAAAAGGCATGTGAAAAGGGTTACTGTTCTTTCCATGGATGCTGCTCGACCTGCTGAGTCCCTCCAGCGTGTTGTATATGTCAAAAGGGCAATGTTGCGATTATTATGTGAGATTTCAGTATGCAGATTGGGAAAATTAGGTTGGTGCTGGATCCCAAGAGAGAGAATTTGTAAGATGCCTAGAAGGTGGCTTTTATGAGCAGCTTTTGGTTGAGCCCACTAGGGGAAATGCGATTCTGCATGGATTTGATACAGGAGCTTAAGGTAAAGGAACCCTCAGGTCCAGTGATCATAAATGATAGAATTCACCCTGCAATTTGAAAGGGTTAAGCTAAAGTCAGATGTATCAGTATTTCAATGGAGTAAAGGGAATTACAGAGGCATGAAAGAGGAGCTGGGAAAAGTTGATTGGAAAGGGACACTAGCAGGAATGATGCCAGGGCAGCAATGGCTGGAGTTTCTGGGAATTTTTTGGAAGGCACAGGATAAATACTTCTCAAAGAAGGAGTATTGGAAAGGCAGGATGATGTGGCTGACAAGGGAAGTCAAAGCCAACATAAAAGCAAAAGAGAAGGCATATTATAGAGCAAAAATTAATGGGAAGTTACAGGATTGGGAAACTCAAGTATGAACAGAAGGAAACTAAAAAAGTGATAAAGGAGGAAAAGGTTAAATATGAAGTTTGTAGGCAGCAGTTGATCCCAGGGGATCATGGATGTAGACTGATGAGACTACATCAGTCTCAACGTCACTGATGTAGTCCAAGGGAAGGGCAAGTGCCAATACAGTTTGGTCCCAGTGTCATTGCAGAGGTTGCCAGAGTGAAGTTGTAAACAACATCAAACTGCCTTCGGGATCCTGGCTCCAGATTTTCCTTGGGGTTTACTCCCGAAGCCTTTCCTACAGGTGGGTATGGCCGCAAGGCAGCGGAGGTTTAAAATCAGAGTTTTCCTTCTCCTAAGCGGGCTGCCATCCAAGGCTAACGAGCCCCACCTGCCCAAACGTAGGAAGGTAAGCTAGCCAATAGTATCAAAGAAGGTACCAGAAGTTTTTCAGAAATATAAAGACTAAAAGTAACACAAGAGTAGATATTAGGCCTCTGGAAAATGATGCCGGTGAGATAGTAATGGGGGACGAGGAAATGGCAGATGAATTAAATAAGTATTTTGCATCAGTCTTCACTGTGGAAGACAGTAGCAGTATCCTGGCAGGTTGATTGAGTCAAGGGGCAGAAGTGAGTGCAGTTGCTATTACCAGAAAGAAGGTGCTTGGGAAGCTGAAAGGTCTGAAGGTAGATAAGTCATCTGGACCAGATGGAATACACGCCAGGGTTCTAAAAGAGGTAACTAAAGATATTGTGGAGGCATTAGAAATGATCTTTCAAGAAGCAATAGATTCTGGTATGGCTCCAGATGACTGGAAAATTGCAAGTGTCATTCCACTCTTCAAGGGAGAGAGACAGAAGAAAGGGAATTATAGACCAGTTACTTGATGTCAGTGGTTGGGAAGATGTTGGAATCCATTATTAAAGATGAAGTTTTGGGGTACTTGGAGGAATATGATTAAATAGGCCATAGTCAGTGTGGTTTTCTTAAGGGAAAATCTTGCCTGACACATCTGTGGAATTTTTTGAGGAAATATCAAACAGGATAGACAAAGGAGAATCAGTGAATGTTGAGTACTTGGATTTTCAGAAAGCCTTTGTTAATGCGTCACAGATGAGGTGCTAACAATATAAAGGCCCACAGTATTACAGGAAAGATATCGGCATTGATATAGCATCAGCTGATTAGCAGGAGACAAAGAGTGGGAATAAAAGGAGCCTTTTCTGATTGGCTGCCAGTGACTAGTGGTGTTCTGTAGGCTGCTTCTTTTTACATTGTATATCAATGACTTGGATGATAAAACTGATGGCTTTGAGGCCAAATTTATGGATGATACAAAAGTAGATGGAGGGGTAGGTAGTGTCGAGGAAGCTACAGAAGGATTTACACAGATTGAGAGAATGGGCAAAGAAGTGGCGGAAGGAATACAGTGCCAGGAAGTGTACGGTCATGTACTTTGGTAGCAGGAATAAAAGGCTAGACTATTTTCAAAACAGAGAGAAAATTCAAAAATCTGAGGTGCAAAGGGACTTGGGACTAGGGACTCGTGCAGGATTCCCTAAGGATTAATTTGCAGGTTGAGTCTGTGGTGAGGAAGGCAAATGCGATGTTAACATTCATTTCAAGAGGACTAGAATATAGAAGTAAGGATCATAATGTTGAGGCTTTATAAGGCACTGGTGACTTATACTCATAATACTGGTGGTGTATTGTGAGCAGATTTTGGCCTCTTTGAAAGGATGTGCTGACATTGGAGAGGGTTCGGAGAAGGTTCATGGGAATGAAAGGGTTAACATATGAGGATGGATTGATGGCTCTGGGCTTGTACTTACTGGAATTCAGAAGAATGATGGGGAAGTCTCACTGAAACCTTTTGAAAGTTGAAAGGCCTCAGTAGAGTGGATGTGGAGAGGATGTTTTCTATTATGGGGTAGATTTGAGGATGAGAATATTAGAGCAAGGATGTGATGCTGAGGCTTTATAATACCTTGGTCAGACTGCAGTTAGCATATTGTTATCTGAAAAAGGATGAGCTGGCATACCCAATTTCCCCTCGGGATCAATAAAGTATGTCTGTCTGTCTGAAGAGTGTCCAGGGTGGTTGATGAGAATGTTTCTGGGATTGAAAGGCTTAAGGCCTGGACTCACTGGAGTTTAGAAGAATGGGAAGGGGGGAAGATCATATTGAAACTGATTGAATATTAAAAGGCTGACATAGAGTGGATGTGGAGAAAAAGTTTCCTATAGTGGGGGAGTCTAGGACTAGGGGGCACAGCCTCAGAATGGAGGTGCATCCATTCAGAACAGAGATGATGGGGAATTTCTTCAGTAGAAGGTGGTGAGTCAATACGTATATTTAAAGCAGAGGTTGATAGGTTCTTGATTAGTCAGGGCATCAAAGGCAACGGGGAGAAGGCAGGAGAGGGATAATAAATCAGCCAATGGAATGGTGGAGCAGATTCGAAGGGCTGAGTGGCCTAATTCGGTCCTATGTCTTATGCTTTTATGGTCTTAAATGTAGACAGAGTCCCTGGAGGAAGCTCGATTCACGGGGTGGGGGGGGAGGGGTCCTTGTGGGAAAAGGTGGCCGAAGGGAGAGAGATCCTCAGCAGGTCAGGCAGCATCTATGGAAAAGAATAAACTGTCGACATTTTGGGCCAAGACGTTTCCATAGATGCTGCCTGACCTGCTGAGTTCCTCCAGCATTTTGTGTGTGTTACTTTGATTTCCAGCATTGCAGAATTTCTCGTTTCATCAGAAGTTTTCTGATGACTCTGCCATAGTTGGATGCATCAGCAAGGGAGATGAGGCTGAGTACAGGGCTACGGTGGGAAACTTTGTCACATGGTGTGAGCAGAATCATCTGTAGCTTAATGTGAAAAAGACTAAGGAGCGGGTGGTGGACCTGAGGAGGGCTGAGGCACTGGTGACCCCTGTTTCCATCAAGGGGTCAGTGTGGACATGGTGGAGGATTACAAATACCTGGGGATACGAATTGACAATAAACTGGACTGGTCAAAGAACACTGAGGCTGTCTACAAGAAGGGTCAGAGCCGTCTCTATTTCTTGAGGAGACTGAGATCCTTTAACATCTGCCAGACGATGCTGAGGATGTTCTACGAGGCTGTGGTGGCCAGTGCTATCATGTTTGCTGTTGTGTGCTGGGGCAGCAGGCTGAGGGTAGCAGACACCAACAGAATCAACAAACTCATTCGTAAGGCCAGTGATGTTGTGGGGGTGGAACTGGACTCTCTGATGATGGTGTCTGAAAAGAGGATGCTGTCCAAGTTGCATGCCATCTTGGATAATGACTTTCATCCACTCCATAATGTACTGGTTAGGCATAGGAGTACATTCAGCCAGAGACTCATTCCACCAAGATGTAACACTGAGCGTCATAGGAAGTCATTCCTACCTGTGGCCATCAAACTTTACAACTCCTCCCTCGGAGTGTCAGACACTCTGAGCCAATAGGCTGGTCTTGGACTTATTTCCATTTGGCATGATTAACTTATTTTTATTTAATTATTTATGGTTTTATATTGCTATATTTCTTCACTATTCTTGGTTGGTGCGGCTGTAACGAAACCCAATTTCCCCTCAGGATCAATAAAGTATGTCTGTCTGTCTGTTTGTAGAGGTTGTGTCGGTGGAAGGAGTGCAAAACAACAGGGGAGTGGATTAGCTCGAACGAAAACTCCTTCATTCACCCGTCCTCTTCCCCTTTCTCACCCTCCTCTGTCTATGACGAACGCATTATTTGCAACTTCAAAAATAGACTTTATTCATGATATCAAACATACTACGAAACCTTTCACTCCGAAAGTCATCTGCGCAATCCAGCAGTAATGCTAATACACACACAAAATGTTAGAGGAACTCAGCAGGCCAGGCAGCATCTATGGAAAAGAGAACAGTCGACGTTTCGGGCTGAAACCAGGGTTGTATGTTTTTGTGTGTGTTCTTCCGATTTCGAGCACCTGCAGATTTTCTCTTGTTTGTGTAATGCCAATATGTTTTAGCTGGTCTCTGTTTAACCAATCACCAACTCGGGTCCATTTAAAACACCTTTACTTTGTTCATCTAACCAATCAGAGGACGGAACTACAAAAAAACATTTATCCAATAGCTTTGGAAACCCTATTTTTCATCGAGCTACCTTGTTGTTGATTGATGACCATTTAAACCAATCACTTTTGCGTGTTCTGTGACGCCTTAACGAACAACAAAGCAATCAGTCACTACACGAAATCCAATCCACTTCCAGCCTTTCAGTCGGACTATTGTCTAATTAATATTAACAGTTTGTACAGTGAAACTAATAGTTCAGAAGTATTAATTCAACATATTCATACTTCGAACCCTCCGCTGAGAAGTAGTGTTGCGTATCCAATCAACATCGTGCACTCTCCTCTGTTCAATCACAAGGACCAATCAAGAGGCTCATCCTTCATCTGAGTCTCAGATTGCTTTGCCAATAGCCCTGGGCGTCTAAGAGGCGATGAGAAAACAGACATGCAGTGGAGCCAGCGAATGGGAGATGGCGATGTAATTCACCTGGGGAACGGGGCGCGGCCTGTGCCAGGTGTAGTTTGTGGGGAGACGGGTTGCGGAAGCCATGTCCAGGAGGAAAGTTATGCAATTTGTTTGTAACAAGATGGCTTCTTACTGGGTCTGCCTACTGGCACTGCTCAGTGGACGAGGTGAGGTTCTGTTGGGATCAAGAGCTGTAGGGATATGTTTCTGCAGGAATTAGAACTGTGGGTGCAGAGAACGATCTGTACTGGGCTTAGGGGCTGTGGACTGTAGGGGGTGGTCTGTACTGCGATCGGGGCTGTGGGGTGTAGTGGGTCGGTCTGTACTGGGATCGGGCTGTGATGTGTAGAGGGTCGGTCTGTACTGCAATCATGGACTGTGGGCTGTAGGGGATGGTCTGTACTGGGCTCAGAGGCTGTAGGGTGTAGAGGGTCGGTCTTTACTGGGATCAGGGGTTGTGGGGTGTAGCAGGTCGGTCTTTACTGGGATCAGGGGTTGTGGGGTGTAGAGGGTCGGTCTTTACTGGGATCAGGGGTTGTGGGGTGTAGCAGGTCGGTCTTTACTGGGATCAGGGGTTGTGGGGTGTAGAGGGTCGGTCTTTACTGGGATCAGGGGTTGTGGGGTGTAGAGGGTCGGTCTTTACCGGGATCAGGGGTTGTGGGGTGTAGTGGGTCGGTCTTTACCGGGATCAGGGGTTGTGGGGTGTAGTGGGTCGGTCTTTACCGGGGTCAGGGGTTGTGGGGTGTAGAGGGTCGGTCTTTACCGGGATCAGGGGTTGTGGTGTGTAGAGGATGGTCTGTGCTGCGATCGGGGCTGTGGGGTGTAGAGGGTCGGTCTTTACTGGGATCAGGGGTTGTGGAGTGTAGAGGATGGTCTGTGCTGCGATCGGGGCTGTGGGGTGTAGAGGGTCGGTCTTTACTGGGATCAGGGGTTGTGGAGTGTAGAGGATGGTCTGTGCTGCGATCGGGGCTGTGGGGTGTAGAGGGTCGGTCTTTACTGGGATCAGAGGTTGTGGGGTATAGAGGGTCGGTCTTTACTGGGATCAGGGGTTGTGGGGTGTAGCGGGTCGGTCTTTACTGGGATCAGGGGCTGTGGGGTGTAGAGGATGGTCTGTACTGCGATCGGGGCTGTGGGGTGTAGCGGGTCGGTCTTTACTGGGATCAGAGGTTGTGGGGTATAGAGGGTCGGTCTTTACTGGGATCAGGGGTTGTGGGGTGTAGCGGGTCGGTCTTTACTGGGATCAGGGGTTGTGGGGTGTAGAGGATGGTCTGTACTGCGATCGGGGCTGTGGGGTGTAGCGGGTCGGTTTGTACTGGGATCAGGGTGTGTGTGTGTGTGTGTGTGTGTGTGTGTGTGTGTGTGTGTGTGTGTGTGTGTGTGTGTGTGTGTGTGTGTGTGTGTGTGTGTGTGTGTGTGTGTGTGTGTGTGTGTGTGTGTGTGTGTGTGTGTGTGTGTGTGTGTGTTCCTGTTCGGTCCAGGTCCATTGGTCGGGCCTAGGTTTGTATGTGTACTGTTGATTTCGAGGATGACGTGATTCCTGTGCAGGAAGTGTTTGGGAAATTAGGTTCATCAGTTTCGGTGACCAGTCACATTGTGTGGTGACTTCAGTTTCTGGGGTGGGGTGGGGAGAGAATAAAGATGAGTGGAGGAAGAAGGTACTGCTGGACAGAGGGAGGGCTGTCTGTTCCCAATATCCACAAGGATTTTTCTCAGCCAGGTACCAGGAGAGTGTGAGATTACCAGGCTGGAGGCTGAGATCTCAAATGGCTGTCTGGTTCATAGTACATTTCAAAAGTGCTTCCTGGATTTTGATTATCCCTCTCTTTTACGTAGAGACCCTTTCTGTTGTGTCTCTCACCATCTCCGTCTCCCATACTCTATTTCTCACTGTCTCTCTGCTGCCTGTCCATCTCTATCCTTTTTGTTCCTAATGCTCTCTCTTTCCTGTCCCATTCTCCCTCTCCCTCTCCCACCTGTCCTGCGCACGCGCCCTCTCCTCTCTCCCCCCCCCCCATCCCATTCTCTTTCTGGTCCAGGATCTCTGAATCCTTTCACTCCCAACAGACACAACCCCTTCCCATTCACTCTCTCCATCCACACTCCCGACAAACATAACTCCTTCCTGTCACTCTCCCCATCCACACTCCCAACAGACACAACCCTTTCCATTCACTTCCACTGTCTACACTCCCAACAGGCACAATCCATTCATTTTCACTCTCCCCATCTGCACTCCCAACAGAGACAACACCTTCCCATTCACTCTGCCCATTGCCACTCCCAAATGACCCAACCCTTACCCATTCACTCTCCCCATCTGCACTCCCAACAGAGACAACACCTTCCCATTCACTCTCTCCATCTGCACTCCCAACAGACACAACCCCTTCCCATTCACTCTCTCCATCTGTACTCCCAACAGACACACCCTCTTCCCATTCACTCTCCCCATCTGCAGTCATGTTCCCAACATCATCCCGTTCACTCTCCCTACCTGCACTCCCAGGCACAAACCTTTCCTGTTCAATCTCCTCAACCACACTCCCAACAGACCCAACACCTTCCCGTTCACTCTCCCCAACCCCACTCCCAATGGACACTACCCCTTCCTTTTCACTCCTGCTGTCCACACTCCTAATGGGACCTAACCCCTTCCCATTCACTCTCTCAATCCGCACTCCCAACAGATACAACCCCTTCCCATTCACTCCCAATGGACACAACCCCTTCCTATTCACTCCTGCTGTCCACACTCCTAATGGGACCTAACCCCTTCCCATTCACTCTCTCAATCCGCACTCCCAACAGATACAACCCCTTTCCATTCACTCCCAATGGACACAACCCCTTCCTGTTCACTTGCCCCACCTGCACTCCCAGCAGATATAATCCCAATCCCATTCTCTCCCCCATCCGCACTGCCAGTGAGACCCAACTCCTTCCCATTCACTCTCCACATCCTCACTCCCAACGAGACCCAGTCCCTTCCTATTCACTCTCCACATCTGTACACCCAACATATATAACCCCCCTCCCATTCACTCCCCATCTGCACTCCCATTTATAGATTAGGAGAGATAAGGCTTTTGGGGAAAGTTTAAATTAGAATCGCTGGGGGTGGGAACTGAACTGAAGAGACAGAGGAAGGGGCAGTTGACTTATATATTAGAGAAAGCTTGGAGACAGTGCAAGAGGGAGGTGATAGAGAAGGGATACTCTCAGACCGATGGTTTGAGATGTGTCTGTTTTAATGCAAGAAGCATCATGAACAAAGCGGATGAACTTAGAGCCTGTTTATGTACTTGGAGCTATGATGTTGTGGTCATTACAGAGACTTGGATGGCTCAGGGGCTTGAATGGTTACTTAGAGTGACAGGATTTAGAAAGGACAGGGAGGGAGGCAAAAGAGGTGGAGGTATGGAACTGCTGATCAGCGATAATGTCACGGCTGCAAAAAAGGAGGAAGACATGGAGGGATTGTCTATGTAGTCTCTGTGGATGGAAGTTAGAAACAGGAAGGAGTCAATAACTCCACTGAGTGTTTTTTTTATAGATGACCTAATAATAACAGGAACATCAAGGAGCAGATAGGGAGACAGATTCTGGAAAGGAGTAATAATAACAGGGTTGTCATGGTGGGAGATTTTAATTTCCCAAATATTGATTGGCATCTCCTTAGAGCAAGGGGTTTAGATGGGGTGGAGTTTGTTAGGTGTGTTCAGGAAGGTTTCCTGACCCAATATGTAAATAAGTCTACAAGAGGAGAGGCTGTACTTGATCTGGTATTGGGAAATGAACCTGGTCAGGTGTCAGGTCTCTCAGTGGGAGAGCATTTTGGAGATAGTGATCACAAGTCTCTCTCCTTTACAATAGCATTGGAGAGGAAGAAGAACAGTCAAGCTAGGAAAGTGTTTAATTGGAGTAATGGGAAACATAAGGCTATCAGGCAGGAATTTGTAAGCATAAATTGGGAACAGATGTTCTCAGGGAAATGTATGGAAGAAATGTGGCAAATGTTAAGGGGATATTTGCGAGGCGTTCTGCATAGGTTCATTCCAGTGAGAAAGGGAAAGGATGGTACGGTACAGGAGCCTTGGTGGACAAAGTCTGTTGAAAATCTAGTCAAGAAGAAAAGAAAAGCTTATGAAAGGTTCAAAAAACTAGGTAATAATAGAGATCTAGAAGATTATAAGGCTAGCAGCAAGGGGCTTAAGAATAGAATTAGGAGAGCCAGACGGGGCCCTGAGAAGGCCTTGGCAAGCAGGATTAAAACCCAAGGCATTCTAGGATAAGATGCAAGAGAATAGGACCAATCAATTGTGACAGTGGAAAAATGTGTATAGAATCAGAGGAGATAGCTGAGGTACTTACTGAATACTTCGCTTCAGTATTAAATACAGAAAATGATCTTGGCGATTGTAGGGATGATTTACAGTGGATTGAAAAGCTTGGGCTTACAGACATGAAAAAACAGGATATGCTGGAGCCTTTGGAATGCATCAAGTTGGCTAAGTCTCTGGGACCGGATGAGATGTATCCTAGTCTACTGTGGGAGTTGAGCAAGGAGATTGCAGAGCCTCTGGCAATGATCTTTGCATCATCAATGGGGATGGGAAAGGTTCTGGAGGATTTTGTAGATGTCGTTCCCTTAATCAAGAAAGGGAGTAGAGATAGCCCAGGAAATTATAGACCAGTGAGTCTTACTTCAGTGGTTGGTAAGATGATGGAAAAGATCCCGAGAGGCAGGATTTATGAACATTTGGAGAGGCATAATATGATTAGGAATAGTCAGCATTGCTTTGTCAAAGGCAGGTCGTGTCTTACGAGCCTGATTGAATTTTTTGAGGATGTGACTAAACACATTGATGAAGGTAGAGTAGTAGATGTAGTGTATATGGATTTCAGCAAGGCATTTGACAAGGTACCCCATGCGAGGATTATTGAGAAAGTAAGGAGACATGGGATCCAAGGGGACATTGCTTTGTGGATCCAGAACTGGCTTGCCACAGAAGGCAAAGAGTGTTTGTAGATGGGTCATGGAGGTCGGTCACCAGTGGAGTGCTCAGAAATCTGTTCTGGGACCCCCTTTTCTTCGTGATTTTTATAAATGACCTGGATGAGGCAGTGGAGGGATGGGTTAGTAAATTTGCTGACGACACAAAGGTTGGGGGTGTTGTGGATAATGTGGAGGGTTATCAAAGGTTACAGCAGGACATTGATAGGATGCAAAATTGGGCTGAGAAGTGGCAGATGGAGTTCAACCCAGGTAAGTGTGAGGTGGTTCATTTTGGTAGGTCAAATATGATGGCGAAATATAGTATTAATGGTAAGACTCTTGGCAGTGTGGAGGATCAGAGGGATCTTCGGGTCCGAGTCCATAGGATGCTCAAAGCTGCTGCGCAGGTTGACTCTGTGGTTAAGAAAGCATACTGTGCATTGGCCTTCATCAATCGTGGGATTGAGTTTAGGAGCGGAGGGGTAATGTTACAGCTATGTGGGACCCTGGTCAGACCCCACTTGGAGTACTGTGCTCAGTTCTGGTCATCTCACTACAGGAAGGATGTGGAAACCATAGAAAGGGTGCAGAGGAGATTTACAAGGATGTTGCCTGGATTGGGGAGCATGCCTTACGAGAATAGGTTGGGTGAACTCGGCCTTTTCTCCTTGGTGTGATGGAGGATGAGAGGTGACCTGATAGATGTGTATAAGATGTTGAGAGGCATTGATCATGTGGATAGTCAGAGGCTTTTTCCCAGGGCTGAAATGACTAGCACAAGAGGGCACAGTTTTAAGGTGCTTGGAAGTAGGTACAGAGGAGATGTTGGGTAAGTTTTCTATGCAGAGTGTGGCAAGTGCATTATGGGTTGCCAGCGACAGTGGTGGAGGCGGATACGGTAGGGTCTTTTAAGAGACTCCTGGACAGGTACATGGAGGTTAGAAAAATAGAGGGCTATGGTAACCCTAGGTAATTTCTAAAGTAAGTACATGTTCGACCCAGCATTGTGCTGTAGGTTTTCTATGTTTCTAAGATGTATGGTGGATGGTGTGCTGACTGACTGGTATGGGAACACCAATTCCTTTGAGCGGAAAATCCTACAAAAGGTAGTGGATTTGGCCCAGCATATCACGGGTAAAACCCTCCCAACCATTAGAAACATAGAAAACCTACAGCACAATACAGGCTGAACATTGCCCCTACATGTCCCTAGCAGCCATTTCTGCCCTGGGAAAAAGCCTCTGACTATCCACATGATCAATGCCTCTCATCATCTTATACACCACTATCAGATCACCTCTCATCCTCCGTCGCTCCAAGGAGAAAAGGCCAAGTTCACTCAACCTATTATCATAAGGCATGCTCTCCAATCCAGGCAAAATCCTTTGGTTTCCACATTCTTCTTACAGTGAGGCGACCAGAACTGAGCACAGTACTCCAAGTGGGGTTTGACCAGGGTCCTATATAGCTGCAACATTACCTCTCGGCTCCTAAATTCAATTCCACGATTGATGAAGGCAAATGCACCATATGCCTTCTTAACCACAGAGTCAACCTGCGCAGCTGCTTTGAGCGTCCTATGGACTCTGACCCAAAGATCCCTGAATGAACCACTTCACTCTTATCTGGGTTGAACTCCATCTGCCACTTCTCAGCCCAGTTTTGCATCCTATCAATGTCTCACTGTAACCTCTGACAGCCCTCCACACTATCCACAACACCTCTAATCTTTGTGTCATCAGCAAATTATTAACCCATCCCTCCACTTCCTCATCCAGGTCATTTATAAAAATCACGAAGTGTCAGGGTCCCAGAACAGATCCCTGAGGTACCCCACTGGTGACTGACCTCCATGCAGAATATGACCCGTCTACAACCACTCTTTGCCTTCTGTGGACAAGCCAGTTCTGGATCCACAAAGCAATGTCTCCTTGAATCCCATGCCTCTTTGCTTTCTCAATAAGCCTTGCATAGGGTACCTTGTCAAATGCCTTGCTGAAATCCAGATATACTACATCTACTGCTCTTCCTTCATTAATGCGTTTAGTAACATCCTCAAAAAAATTCAGGCAGTAGGGCACAACCTGCCCTTGACAAAACCATGCTGGCTACTACTACTCATATTATTCCTGATCATATTATACTTCAAATGATCATAAATCCTGCCACTCAGTATTTTCTCCAACTTACCAACCACTGAGGTAAAACTCACTGGTCTATAATTTCCTGGGCTATCTCTACTCCCTTTCTTGAATAAAGGAACAACATTTGGAACCCTCCAATCCTCAGGAACCTCTCCCGTCCCCACTGATGATGTAAAGATCATCGCCAGAGGCTCAGCAATCTCCTCCCTCGCCTCCCACAGTAGCCTGGGGTACATCTCATCCATTCCCAGTGACTTATCCAACTTGATGCTTTCCAAAAGCTCCAGCACATCGTCTTTCTTAATATCTACATGCTCAAGCTTTTCATTCTGCTGAAAGTCATCACTACAATCACTAAGATCCTTTTCCATAGTGAATACTGAAGTAAGGTATTCATTAAGTACCTCTGCTATTTCCTCCGGTTCCATACACACTTTCCCATTGTCACACTTGATAGATCCTACTCTTTCCCCTCTTATCTTCTTGCTCTTCACATACTTGTAGAATGCCTTGGGGCTTTCCTTAATTCTGCCCGCCAAGGCCTCTCATCATCAGGTTCAAGAACAGTTCCGAATCCTCATCCATCAGGCTGTTGAGCAAAAGGATTCATTTAAGGACTCTTTTATCTTGTTATTTATTTCTATTTATTGATATCTGCATTTGTACAGTTTGTTGTCCATTGTTCATTTTTACAGTTATTGTTCTTTAGGTTTGCTTAGTGTGCCCACAGGAAAAGAATCTCAGGGTTGTATGTGGTGACATGTATGTACTCTGATAATAAATTTTACTTTGAACTTTGAACAGACCTAACCGTTTCCCTTTCACCTCCAATTGGCCTAATATGAGAGTGTTAGGAAAGAGGGAGAGTAAATTGGGAACATTTTTTTGGGCAAGACCACATCTGCGATGTGGGGGGTTTGACTAATGGCACCGAGTACAGGGCTAATATGTTCTCGTTGGATGAAAGGACAAGAATTGCAAGCTAAGGGAATTGTGGATGTTGAGATAAGTAGTGAATTCAGCCAAAAAGAAACAGGAAATCTAAGTAAGATTTAGGAAGCTGAAGTCAGACAGAGCTTGTTTGTTTATTTATGTCAGACGTACTGAGATCCAGCAAAAAGCATGTCTTGCAGTCTCTTTCTGTACACAGTGCACTGAGGTAGAACAGAGTGTAACAGCTGCCAAGTGCCCTCATCTGGGGCAGATCCGCTGTGCTGCAGGGGCAGACAGAGTTCTTGGGGGGGGTGCCACAACACCACACAGAGGTCTTGAGGGGAAAGGCTGATGACTGGGGAGATGCCCTTCTCATGGTGCAGGACATTGTGGTCCTGCTGCCCAAGAGAGAGGACCTCTGACCTCTGCCATCTGAGCCGGTCTCTCTCCTCAGTAAGTGTTACAATCTTACTGGGGCATGTTTGAAGTAGAGTTGAATTCCTGCCTACTTGTGATTGTGATCATTGTGGTCAGAAATTAACTAGAGTTAATATTGACATACTATACTAATGTTGAACATTGATAAACTAGAGTAATTAGAACTGAACTTTGGTAAATAGTGGATATGAGAATAATAAATACACTCGCTTATTCACACGTGTACAGTGATTAAGAGAGCAAGAGAGGGACAGGGAGATAGAGAACGTGGGGAGACAGGGTGAGGAGAGGTAGGAGAGAGGAGGAACTGAGGGATGAGGTCAGAGAGATTGGGAATGGAGAGAGGGTATGGCCAGTGGTGGAAGTTGGGAAAAAAAGAGGGATAGGAGGGAGAGGCATCAGGGAGAAAGGGTGGGGATGGGGAAAATAGGTGAGGTAGAGGGAGAGAGGGCTGGGGATGGGGAGAGAGGGTGGAGATGGGGAGACAGAGCAATAACAAGAGGTAGGGTAGAGGGAGGGGAGAAGAGAGGGCTGTGGACAGGGATAGATGTGGGGAGTGAGAGGGGTGGGGACAGAGAGAGAGCGGGGGGGGGGCACGTGGTGGATCCTAACCCTAATGCCCAGTGCACGGGTTAGGGAGAAGGATGTGTGAGGGATTGGGCCAGTTTTCTTGAACATGGCCTATTAGGATCTGGAAGACGGTATTGTCCAGGCATTGTGTGTTCCTAGTGTCTCCTCACCAGGTGGAAGTGGAGGGAGGGGTCAGGCCAGAAGGTCGAGAGGGATAGGAATACTCTCACGTCTAATGCCCCCTTCCCCTGCAGAAGGTCTGGAGAGGCCCATCAGGAAGCCAGGGCAGGCTAATTCATTACGTGACAGACTGTGATTGTCTCCAGTGGGTTCATCAGCAGGACACACTCACATCACAACACCGACTAAAATTTGACTGGGGTTGACTCTGATATGACAGTGTAGCGGTTGCTTCACTCTGTGTCTGACCTGTGTCCTGTGAGTGTGTGATGGGACAGTGTAGAGGGAGCTTCACTCTGTGTCTGACCCGTGTCCTGGGGGTGTGTGATGTGACGGTGTAGGGGAAGTTTCACTCTGTGTCTGACCCGTGTCCTGGGAGTGTGTGATGGAACAGTGTAGAGGGAGCTTCACTCTGTGTCTGACCCATACCCTGGGAGTGTGTGATGGGAAACTGTAGAGGGAGCTTCACTCTGTGTCTGACCCGTGCCCTGGGAGTGTGAGATGGGACAGTGTAGAGGGAGCTTCACTCTGTGTCTGACCCATACCCTGGGAGTGTGTGATGGGACAGTGTAGAGGGAGTTTCACTCTGTGTGTGACCCGTGTCCTGGGAGTGTGTGATGGGACAGTGTAGAGGGAGCTTCACTCTGTGTCTGACCCGTACCCTGGGAGTGTGTGATGGGACAGTGTGGAGGGAGCTTCACTCTGTGTCTGACCCGTGTCCTGGGAGTGTGTGATGGGCCAGTGTAGAGGGAACTTCAGTGTGTCTGACCCATGTCCTGGGAGTGTGTGATGGGCCAGTGTAGAGGGAGCTTCACTCTGTGTCTGACCTGTGTCCTGCGAGTGTGTGATGGGACAGTGTAGAGGGAGTTTCACTCTGTGTCTGACCCGTACCCTGGGAGTGTGTGATGGGACAGTGTAGAGGGAGCTTCACTCTGTGTCTGACCCATTCCCTTGGAGTGTGTGATGGGACAGTGTAGAGGGAGCTTCACTCTGTGTCTGACCCATTCCCTGGGAGTGTGTGATGGGACAGTGTAGAGGGAGCTTCACTCTTGTGTCTGACCCGTACCAGGGGAGTGTGTGATGGGACAGTGTAGAGGGAGCTTCACTCTGTGTCTGACCCATTCCCTGGGAGTGTGTGATGGGACAGTGTAGAGGGAGCTTCACTCTGTGTCTGACCCGTACCAGGGGAGTGTGTGATGGGACAGTGTAGAGAGAGTTTCACTCTGTGTCTGACCCGTACCCTGGGAGTGTGTGATGGGACAGTGTAGAGGGAGCTTCACTCTGTGTCTGACCCATTCCCTTGGAGTGTGTGATGGGACAGTGTAGAGGGAGCTTCACTCTGTGTCTGACCCATTCCCTGGGAGTGTGTGATGGGACAGTGTAGAGGGAGCTTCACTCTTGTGTCTGACCCGTACCAGGGGAGTGTGTGATGGGACAGTGTAGAGGGAGCTTCACTCTGTGTCTGACCCATTCCCTGGGAGTGTGTGATGGGACAGTGTAGAGGGAGCTTCACTCTGTGTCTGACCCGTACCAGGGGAGTGTGTGATGGGACAGTGTAGAGAGAGTTTCACTCTGTGTCTGACCCGTGTCCTGGGAGTGTGTGATGGGACAGTGTAGAGGGAGCTTCACTCTTGTGTCTGACCCGTGTCCTGGGAGTGTGTGATGGTACAGTGTAGAGGGAGCTTCACTCTGTGTCTGACCCATTCCCTGGGAGTGTGTGATGGGACAGTGTAGAGGGAGCTTCACTCTGTGTCTGACCCGTACCCTGGGAGTGTGTGATGGGACAGTGTAGAGGGAGCTTCACTCTGTGTCTGACCTGTGTCCTGGGAGTGTGTGATGGGACAGTGTAGAGGGAGCTTCACTCTGTGTCTGACCCGTACCAGGGGAGTGTGTGAGGGGACAGTGTAGAGGGAGCTTCACTCTGTGTCTGACCCGTGTCCTGGGAGTGTGTGATGGGACAGTGTAGAGGGAGCTTCACTCTGTGTCTGACCTGTGCCCTGGGAGTGTGTGATGGGACAGTGTAGAGGGAGCTTCACTCTGTGTCTGACCCGTACCCTGGGAGTGTGTGATGGGACAGTGTAGAGGGAGCTTCACTCTGTGTCTGACCTGTGCCCTGGGAGTGGTGGGTTGGAAGGATAATTCAAGCTGTATCAGGCAGGAGCAGGCCAGAGTAGACTGAGAGCAGATTTTATCAGTTGTGGGAGTTATTTAAGGGCAGTTGGTCAGAATTCTGGACCAGCATCTTCCTGTGAGAAAGAATGACAAAGACGGCAATTTCGGAATCCTTAAATATCGAGAGAAAAGGAAGCACATCTAAGGTTTAGGAAGCTGAAATCAAACTGGGCCTTTGAGGAGTAGGTAGAACTTAAACAGGGAATCAGGAGGGATAAAGTGAGCGATGAAATGTTCTTGGTGACTAGAATTACAGAGAATCCCTTTATATGTAATTTGAAACAGGAAGAGGACTAGGGAGTGTGTAAGATGACTCAAGGGCAAATGAAGGAATTGATGCTTGGAGTCCGTGTATGTGCATGAAGTACTAAACGTGTATTTGGCATCAGTATCACTAATGAGACGAACATAGAGGTCAGTGAGACTACAGAGTGATGTGCTGATAAATCTGAGGTCATAAGAAGGAATTAGCAATGGGTCTCTTGAAGAATGTTGAGGTGGATAAGTCCCGAAGGATCAATGGGATCTCTCCCAGGATATTGGGAAAGGCAGGAGAGGAGATTGTGGGAGTTGGCAGAGATCTTTGTATCCTTTTCACCCACAGTTGAGGTCCCAGGTCTGGAGAATAGCTGTTCTTCTGCTGAAGAAGGGAGATTGTAGACTGGTGAGCCATACATCGGTGGTAGGGAATCTATTGTAAGATATACTTAGGGATAAGATTTGATTATGTGCAAAAGCAAAAACTTATTGGAGGTAATCAACATGGCTTTGTGCAGGAGAAGACCTGTCCTACAAATGATGTGAGTTTTCCAAAGAGGTGATGAAGGTGATTGATGAGGGTAGGGCAGTGGATGTTGTCAACAATCCTCGTAGATTGAGTTCAAAATTGTGTTGGCCATAGAAGACAAAGGATAACATCTGGCTGGAGATATGTGGCCAGTGGTGTTCCGTAGGGTCCTGTAATATATATAAACGACCTGTACAGAAATGCCCTTGGGGTGATGAGTCAGGTTTCAGATGATACAGAAATTGGTGGAGCTGTAGATGATGGTGAAGAGGGCAGTCAAAAGGATTTAGCAGGATGGAGATAAGTTGCAAATATGGTGGAGAAATGGCAGATAAGAGTTTAATGCAGATCAGTGTGATGTGCTGCACATGTGCTTTGGGAGATCAAATGCAAGAGGAAAGTGCATTAAAGTGCAGGACCTTAGACAGAGGCATCATGGGGTGTGTCAATAGCTCCCTAAGAGGAACACAAGTAGAAGGCACAATTGCCTTTATTAGTTAGAGTGTTGAATATACAAGTGATGAGCTAGCTGTACAAAATGTTGGTTGGCCACATTTGGAATATGACACTGGAAAGATGTGGAGACTATGGAAAGGGACAGAAGAGGCTCACAGGGATGTTAGCAGAATTATAGAGCACTAGCTAGAAAGAGATGTTGGACAATTGGGCTGTTTGTTTGGAGCGTCACAGGTTGAGGAGTGAGGAAGTGCATAAGCTGATGTGAGGCATTGAGAGGGTAGACAGTCAGTGTCCTCTTCCCAAGGTGGAAATGAGTTATAGATTAGAGACAGTGTTAAGGTTTAAAGAGTATGTACTAGGTGAGATTTTCCACACACAGAGGTCACGTGCTATATTGTTTTATGTTCTCTGATCCATTCAACCTGCTTGTAATGCTCAGGAATGTAGCTGAACAGGCCTTGCCACATCTTACTATTGAACTGTGCATTAACGGCCCTAAGCTCCACCTCACACCCACTCTAAACCAGGCTCATCCTCCACAATTTCTTCTGGTAAACAAATCATCCCTGACCCATCACACACTCAACAGGGTATGGGTCAGACACAGAGTGAAACCCCCTCTACACTGTCCCATCACACACCCCCAGGACATGGGTCAGACACAGAGTGAAGCTCCCTCTACACTGTCCCATCACACACTCCCAGGGAATGGGTCAGACATAGAGTGAAACTCCCTCTACACTGTCCCATCACACACTCCCAGGGAATGGGTCAGACATAGAGTGAAACTCCCTCTACACTGTCCCATCACACACTCCCCTGGTATGGGTCAGACACAGAGTGAAGCTCCCTCTACACTGTCCCATCACACACTTCCAAGACAGGGGTCAGACACAGAGCCCAACCGTTCCTTCCAGTTATTTCTCCATAACAAGGCAATATGCTGGTGAAACTCTTCTGCACCTTTTGCAAAGCCTCCATACTCTGCAATCAACAAGCAGATCTGCACACAACAAGCAAGGCCTGATCATCATTTTATGTGGCTGCAAGCTGACTTCTCACCAATGAAGGCCAGCATGCCAGATACTTTTGTTTTTGGACAGGGGACACTGGCAGGGATGACAGCAGAACAGCAATGGCCTGAGTTTCTGGGGGCAGGAAAGATATATCCCGAAGTACTCTAAAGGGAGGATGGAGCAAAAATAAGTGATGAGCCAAGTCAACGACAGGATAAAACAAAAAAATGGATGTACACTATAGTAAAAACTAGTGGGAAGGTAGGTGATTGGGAACAATTGAAAATGGAACAGACGGAACTAAAAAACATCAATAAGGAGAGAAAAAATAAAATATCAAGATAAGTTAGCCAAAAATATTGAAGAGTATAGCAAAAGGTTTTTTTTTCAGATTATTTTATTACAGGAAAGTTACTTGCACAAGACAGAAGATTGGCTGACTGGCAGGAGGTGAAGGGTTGAGGATAAATAGGACCAATTCTGGTTGCCTACTAGTGACGAGTGGTGTCCTCCAGGGCTTGATGTTGAGCAAGAACTTCAACATATTTGGGGAATGGGTAAAGAGGTGGCAGATATCCCCTGAGAGACACTGGTCAGTGTACAGATATCCCCTGAGAGAGAGGGACTGAGAGACACCGGTCAGTGTACAGATATCCCCCTGAGAGAGAGGGACTGAGAGACTCTGGTCAGTGTACAGATATCTCCCTGAGAGAGAGGGACTGAGAGACACCGGTCAGTGTACAGATATCCCCCTGAGAGAGAGGGACTGAGAGACACCGGTCAGTGTACAGATATCCCCCTGAGAGAGAGGGACTGAGAGACACCGGTCAGTGTACAGATATCCCCCTGAGAGAGAGGGACTGAGAGACACCGGTCAGTGTACAGATATCCCCCTGAGAGAGAGGGACTGAGAGACAACGGTCAGTGTACAGATATCCCCTGAGAGAGAGGGACTGAGAGACACCGGTCAGTGTACAGATATCTCCCTGAGAGAGAGGGACTGAGAGACACCGGTCAGTGTACAGATATCCCCCTGAGAGAGAGGGACTGAGAGACTCTGATCAGTGTACAGATATCCCCTGAGAGAGAGGGACGGAGAGACTCTGATCAGTGTACAGATATCCCCTGAGAGAGAGGGACTGAGAGACTCTGGTCAGTGTACAGATATCCCCCTGAGAGAGAGGGACTGAGAGACACTGGTCAGTGTACAGATATCCCCTGAGAGAGAGGGACTGAGAGACACCGGTCAGTGTACAGATATCCCCCTGAGAGAGAGGGACTGAGAGACACCGGTCAGTGTACTGATATCCCCCTGAGAGAGAGGGACTGAGAGACACCGGTCAGTGTACAGATATCCCCCTGAGAGACACCTGTCAGTGTACAGATATCCCCCTGAGAGAGAGGGACTGAGAGACACCGGTCAGTGTACAGATATCCCCCTGAGAGAGAGGGACTGAGAGACAACGGTCAGTGTACAGATATCCCCTGAGAGAGAGGGACTGAGAGACACCGGTCAGTGTACAGATATCTCCCTGAGAGAGAGGGACTGAGAGACACCGGTCAGTGTACAGATATCCCCCTGAGAGAGAGGGACTGAGAGACTCTGATCAGTGTACAGATATCCCCTGAGAGAGAGGGACGGAGAGACTCTGATCAGTGTACAGATATCCCCTGAGAGAGAGGGACTGAGAGACTCTGGTCAGTGTACAGATATCCCCCTGAGAGAGAGGGACTGAGAGACACTGGTCAGTGTACAGATATCCCCTGAGAGAGAGGGACTGAGAGACACCGGTCAGTGTACAGATATCCCCCTGAGAGAGAGGGACTGAGAGACACCGGTCAGTGTACTGATATCCCCCTGAGAGAGAGGGACTGAGAGACACCGGTCAGTGTACAGATATCCCCCTGAGAGACACCTGTCAGTGTACAGATATCCCCCTGAGAGAGAGGGACTGAGAGACACCGGTCAGTGTACAGATATCCCCCTGAGAGAGAGGGACTGAGAGACAACGGTCAGTGTACAGATATCCCCTGAGAGAGAGGGACTGAGAGACACCGGTCAGTGTACAGATATCTCCCTGAGAGAGAGGGACTGAGAGACACCGGTCAGTGTACAGATATCCCCCTGAGAGAGAGGGACTGAGAGACTCTGATCAGTGTACAGATATCCCCTGAGAGAGAGGGACTGAGAGACTCTGGTCAGTGTACAGATATCCCCTGAGAGAGAGGGACTGAGAGACTCTGGTCAGTGTACAGATATCCCCCTGAGAGAGAGGGACTGAGAGACACTGGTCAGTGTACAGATATCCCCTGAGAGAGAGGGACTGAGAGACACCGGTCAGTGTACAGATATCCCCCTGAGAGAGAGGGACTGAGAGACACCGGTCAGTGTACTGATATCCCCCTGAGAGAGAGGGACTGAGAGACACCGGTCAGTGTACAGATATCCCCCTGAGAGACACCTGTCAGTGTACAGATATCCCCCTGAGAGAGAGGGACTGAGAGACACCGGTCAGTGTACAGATATCCCCTGAGATAGAGGGACTGAGAAACACTGGTCAGTGTACAGATATCCCCCTGAGAGAGAGAGACTGAGAGACACCGGTCAGTGTACAGATATCCCCTGGGAGAGAGGGACTGAGAGACTCTGGTCAGTGTACAGATATCTCCCTGAGAGAGAGGGACTGAGAGACACCGGTCAGTGTACAGATATCCCCCTGAGAGAGAGGGACTGAGAGACACCGGTCAGTGTACAGATATCCCCCTGAGAGAGAGGGACTGAGAGACACCGGTCAGTGTACAGATATCCCCCTGAGAGAGAGGGACTGAGAGACACTGGTCAGTGTACAGATATCTCCCTGAGAGAGAGGGACTGAGAGACACCGGTCAGTGTACAGATATCCCCCTGAGAGAGAGGGACTGAGAGACACCGGTCAGTGTACAGATATCCCCCTGAGAGAGAGGGACTGAGAGACACCGGTCAGTGTACAGATATCCCCCTGAGAGAGAGGGACTGAGAGACACCGGTCAGTGTACAGATATCCCCCTGAGAGAGAGGGACTGAGAGACAACGGTCAGTGTACAGATATCCCCTGAGAGAGAGGGACTGAGAGACACCGGTCAGTGTACAGATATCTCCCTGAGAGAGAGGGACTGAGAGACACCGGTCAGTGTACAGATATCCCCCTGAGAGAGAGGGACTGAGAGACTCTGATCAGTGTACAGATATCCCCTGAGAGAGAGGGACTGAGAGACTCTGATCAGTGTACAGATATCCCCTGAGAGAGAGGGACTGAGAGACACCGGTCAGTGTACTGATATCCCCCTGAGAGAGAGGGACTGAGAGACACCGGTCAGTGTACAGATATCCCCCTGAGAGACACCTGTCAGTGTACAGATATCCCCCTGAGAGAGAGGGACTGAGAGACACCAGTCAGTGTACAGATATCCCCTGAGATAGAGGGACTGAGAGACTCTGGTCAGTGTACAGATATCCCCTGAGAGAGAGGGACTGAGAGACTCTGGTCAGTGTACAGATAACCCCCTGAGATAGAGGGACTGAGAAACACTGGTCAGTGTACAGATATCCCCCTGAGAGAGAGAGACTGAGAGACACCGGTCAGTGTACAGATATCCCCTGGGAGAGAGGGACTGAGAGACACTGGTCAGTGTACAGATATCCCCTGAGAGAGAGGCACTGAGAGACACCGGTCAGTGTACAGATATCCCCCTGAGAGAGAGAGACTGAGAGACACCGGTCAGTGTACAGATATCCCCCTGAGAGAGAGAGACTGAGAGACACCGGTCAGTGTACAGATATCCCCTGAGAGAGAGGGACTGAGAGACACCGGTCAGTGTACAGATATCCCCTGAGAGGGAGGGACTGAGAGACACCAGTCAGTGTACAGATATCCCCCTGAGAGAGAGGGACTGAGAGACACTGGTCAGTGTACAGATATCCCCTGAGAGAGAGGGACTGAGAGACACTGAAAGAATGAGGCGATTAGTACTCTGTAGCTGATGCCCTATGTTTTTTTGACAGTGCTTGTGACAAGATCCTTCTCGGTGACAACTAGTACTCCAAATGTTAAAGTGTCGCTTGGAGCAGGTGAGGGTAGTGTTTCAGTTGGTGGTCCCAGCAATTAGATCGTTTAGAGAACATTTATCGCATACATTTCCCTCTCTGTCCTTCCCCTCCAATAGTGTGGAACTCCCTCACCGTGGCACTCCATCACTGCCGTCCAAATGCGCAGAGCTTCCCCAATACCCTTCCCAACAGTGCAGAGCTCCCGCACCCTGGCACTCCCTCATTACTCCTCCAACAGTGGAGAGCTCCCTCACCGTGGCACTCCCTCACTGCCCTTCCAACAGCGCAGAGCTCCCTCACCGTGGCACTCCATCACTGCCCCTCCAACAGTGGAGAGCTCCCTCACCGTGGCACTCCATCACTGCCCCTCCAACAGTGGAGAGCTCCCTCACCGTGGCACTCCCTCACTGCCCCTCCAACAGCGCAGAGCTCCCTCACCGTGGCACTCCCTCACTGCCCTTCCAACAGTGCAGAGCTCCCTCACTGCCCCTCCCAACAGCACAGCACTACCTCACCGTGGCACTCCCTCGCTGCCCTTCCAACAGTGCAAAGCTCCCTCACTGCCCCTCCAACAGCGCAGAGCTCCCTCACCATGGCACTACCTCGCTGTCCCTCCAACAGCGCAGAGCTCCCTCACCATGGCACTCCCTCACTGCCCCTCCAACAGCGCAGAGCTCCCTCACTGCCCCTCCAACAGTGCAGAGCTCCCTCACTGCCCCTCCAACAGTGCAGAGCTCCCTCACTGCCCCTCCCAACAGCACAGCACTACCTCACCATGGCACTCCCTCACTGCCCCTCCAACAGCGCAGAGCTCCCTCACTGCCCCTCCAACAGTGCAGAGCTCCCTCACTGCCCCTCCCAACAGCACAGCACTACCTCACCGTGGCACTCCCTCGCTGCCCTTCCAACAGCATGGAACTCATTCCACTAATCTCTCACCATGGAACAACCTCACTGCCCATCCCACAGCTCAGAGCTCCCTCACTGTAGCACATGCTGACTGCCCCTTTCTCCGTACGGAGCTCCCTCACTGCCTGTCTGTCACCGCAGCTCTCGTTTACAGCCCTCACTGACTCTCGTGTTTACCTCTGACCTCTCCCTGTGTGCCAGCTGCGGAACTTTACTGTCAGTACTCAGCGGATTTCGGCGAGCCGCGGGTGGAATGGAAATTCCGGGACCTCCAGGACTCACAAACACTCGTGTATTACAACAAAGAGATCACCAGTAAGTCAGTTTCTCCATCCCCTCAAGCACAAAATCTTCCCTCCCTACCTTCCTCCCCCAAACTCCTCCCCTCCCTACCTCGAAACACACAGACTCCTGCTTCCATTCTGTATGATCCCTGCATTGCTCCTGACTTTTGTTTCAGAGAACTATCAGGGCCGTGTGGACTTCTCGCCGCGTGCTCTCCACTTCAAGGAAACCCGGGCGACGGACAGCGGTCAGTACCAATGTGACGTGAACACGATTGACGGCTCTCAGTCCGGCTCTGTCACCGTCACCCTCGTGGTAAAGGGTAAGTGGGGTAGGAGAGCTGCTCTCTGCCTGGGGTCAGTGATGTGTTGTGTTATGGGTGGGAGTTTAACCAGAGGAGGGGCAGGGACAAGGAAGGAAGGAAAAAAGTTGAGATTTCATTATCGGTTCCAACTTTAGACACTGCCTGTAGGACAAATCTAACTTTCTATTTCTATCTAGCTATGTATGCTTTTCCCTATCTCACACCCCATCCTCATTCCCTCTATCTCTTCCTAACCATGTCCTCCCATCTATCTCCATCTCCCCCCCCCCCGTCTGCCACTTCCATCTCCCCTATCTGTCTCCCCACCCCGTCTCCCCACACTCCAATCTCCCCCATCCATCTCCCCCTCTCCGTCTCCCCCACTCCCCTGTCTCCCCACACTCTGCCTCCTCCCCTCCATCTCCCCTGTCTCCTACCCTCCCCGTCTCCTACCTCCCGTCTCCTACCTCCGTGTCTCTTAACCCCCTCCATCTCTTCTCCCGTCCATCTCCCTCTTCTATCTCCCTGTTTCTGCTCCACATCTCTCCGAACCCAATCTGTACATCCCCATCTGTCTATCCCCCCATCTCTCACCCTCTGTGTGTCTCTCTCTCTCTCCTGTCCCCGTTTCTCTCTCGCTCTGACTGCTGTTCCCCCGTCCCTCCTTCTGTCTCTCACTCTATTTCTTTCCTTCTCCTGTTCCTGTGTCTTTTTCTCTCTGACTCCTATGTCCCCCTTTCTGTCTCTCATTCTATCCCTCTCCCCCGTCCTCTTTCCTTCTTCACCGTCTCATTTTCCCTCTTCCCCCAGTGCCCCCTGCAGTCCCAACAGCCCGCGTGCCCACCTCGGTGACGACAGGTAGCAAGGCAGAGCTGAAGTGTTCGGAGAGCCAGGGTTACCCACGGCCCTCCTACCGCTGGTATCGAGACCAGGTGTTGATGCCCGAGAAGCCGGCCAGCAGCCCCACCTTCCGCAACTCCTCGTACACCATCCAGTCCGAGATGGGCTTGTTGGTGAGTATCACTACAGATCTAGGGGCGGGACACTGTGAACAGGGGTTGGGGTGCTGAGTGGGGTTGTGTATGAGAGGAAAACAGATTGTCGGGTGTTTTGGAGAAGGGGAGAGGGGATGTTTTGCTGTGGGGATGGGTAGGTGGTGTTTGACAAGATGCCGCATATGAGGTTGCTCAACGAGATAAGAGCATGGATAGAAGATTAACTGACTGGCGGGAGGCCAAGACCATAAGATATAGGAGCAGAAGTAGGCCATTCGGCCCATCAAGTCTGCTCTGCCATTCAATCATGGGCTGATCCAATTCTTCCAGTCATCCCCACTCCCCTGCCCTTCCCTCCATACTCTTTGATGCCCTGGTTAATTAAGAACCTATCTATCTCTGCCCTAAATACACCAAATGACTTGGCCTCCACAGCCACTCATGGCAACAAATTCCACAGATTTACCACCTTCTGACTAAAGTATTTTCTCCGCATCTCTGTTCTAAATGGACGTCCTTCAATCCTGAAGTCATGCCCTCTTGTCCTAGACTCCCCGACCATGGGAAATAACTGACATATCTAATCTGATCAGGCCTTTTAACATTCAGAATGTTTCGATGAGATCCCCCCTCATTCACCTGAACTCCAGGGAATACAGCCCAAGAGCTGCCAGACATTCCTCACATGGTAATCCTTTCATTCCTGGAATCATTCTCATGAATCTTCTCTGAACCCTCTCCAATGGCAGTTATCCTTTCTGAATCCTTCTGGGAAGGAGGGAAGATATAAAAAGGAGAGAAGGAGTGAGGTAGTTCTCTTTTGGAAGAAGACAGCGAGGCTTTGAGAGGAAGTGCGGCGGCGGCCATTTTCAAATTGCTTCTCAGATCGGAGTTCTGAGAGGCGGGACTGCGCAGGCGCGTGAAGGAGGCCTGGGAAGGAGGGAAGATATAAAAAGAACGCAGCCTTAAGCAGCGGGCAGCTTCGTTTGCGGGTAGCGGAGTGAGCCGGGAGCAGAGTGTAGGGCTTGGGCTCAGAGGGCTTAGGCGGAAGAGGGCACAGTAGGCTTATCTTTTAGTTCTCCTTGTTATTTTCAGTTATTCGGGAAGTATGAGTGTGAGGGCAGCTTGTTGTTCTCGGTGTCGGATGTGGGAGGTCCTGGAGTCTCCGAGCCTCCCGGACGTCCACATCTGCGCCAGGTGTGTCGAACTGCAGCTCCTGAGGGACCGAGTTAGGGAACTGGAGCTGCAGCTCGATGACCTTCGCCTGGTCAGGGAGAGTGAGGAGGTGATAGAGAGGAGTTACAGGCAGGTGGTCACTCCGGGGCCACGGGAGGCAGATAGGTGGGTCACGGTCAGGAAGGGGAAGGGGCAGGTACTAGAGAGTACCCCAGTGGCTGTACCCCTTGACAATAAGTACTCATGTTTGAGTACTGTTGGGGGGGACAGCCTACCTGGAGGAAGTGACAGTGGCCGGGCCTCCGGCACAGAGGATGGCCCTGTAGCTCAGAAGGGTAGGGATAGAAGAAAGAGGACCATAGTAAAAGGGGACTTGATAGTCAGGGGTTCAGACAGGCGGTTCTGTGGAAGTGATCGGGAGTCCCGGATGGTAGTTTGCCTCCCTGGTGCCAGGGTCCGGGACGTTTCTGATCGCGTCCAAGATATCCTGAAGTGGGAGGGTGAGGAGCCAGAGGTCATGGTACATGTAGGTACCAATGACATAGGTAGGAAAGGGGAAGAGGTCCTGAAACGAGAGTATAGGGAGTTAGGAAGGCAGTTAAGAAGAAGGACCGCAAAGGTAATAATCTCGGGATTACTGCCTGTGCCACGCGACAGTGAGAGTAGGAATGGAATTAGGTGGAGGATGAATGCGTGGCTGAGGGATTGGAGCAGGGGGCAGGGATTCAAGTTTCTGGATCATTGGGACCTCTTCTGGGGCAGGCGTGACCTGTTCGAGAAGGACGGGTTACACTTGAATCCTGGGGGGACCAATATCCTAGCGGGGAGGTTTGCTAGGGCTACAGGGCAGACTTTAAACTAGTAAGATGGGGGGGGCAGAAATCAATTTGAGGAAACTATGGGAGAGGAGGTTAGTTCACCAGTAGAGCAAGTAAGTAGACAGTGTGTGAGGGAGGAAAGGCAGGTGATGGAGAAGGGATGCGCTCAGCCCGAAGATGTAGGGGAGAAGAAAGAAAAGGATAATAAATTTGAATGCATTGCTAGGGATGAAAAGAGAGGAGGAGGTGGAGAGTATCTTAAATGTATCTATTTTAATGCTAGGAGCATTGTAAGAAAGGTGGATGAGCTTAAAGCGTGGATTGATACCTGGAATTATGATGTTGTAGCTATTAGTGAAACATGGTTGCAGGAAGGGTGTGATTGGCAACTAAATATTCCTGGATTTAGTTGCTTCAGGTGTGATAGAGGAGGAGGTGTTGCATTGCTTGTCCGAGAAAATCTTATGGCGGTGCTTTGGAAGGATAGATTAGAGAGCTCCTCTAGGGAGGCTATTTGGGTGGAATTGAGGAATGGGAAAGGTGTAGTAACACTGATAGGAGTGTATTATAGGCCACCTAATGGGGAGCGTGAGTTGGAAGAGCAAATGTGTAAGGAGATAGCAGATATTTGTAGTAAACACAAGGTGGTGATTGTGGGAGATTTTAATTTTCCACACATAGATTGGGAAGCTCATTCTGTAAAAGGGCTGGATGGTTTAGAGTTTGTAAAATGTGTGCAGGATAGTTTTTTGCAACAATATATAGAAGTACCGACTAGAGATGGGGCAGTGTTGGATCTCCTGTTAGGGAATGCGATAGGTCAGCTGACAGATGTATGTGTTGGGGAGCACTTCGGGTCCAGTGATCACAATAGCATTAGCTTCAATATAATTATGGAGAAGGACAGGACTGGACCTAGAGTTGAGATTTTTGATTGGAGAAAGGCTAACTTTGAGGAGATGCGCAGGGATTTAGAGAGAGTGGATTGGGTCAAGTTGTTTTATGGGAAGGATGTAATGGTGAAATGGAGGTCATTTAAGGGTGAAATTATGAGGGTACAGAATCTTTATGTTCCTGTTCGGTTGAAAGGAAAGGTTAAAGGTTTGAAAGCGCCATGGTTTTCAAGGGATATTAGAAACTTGGTTCGAAAAAAGAGGGATGTCTACAATAGATATAGGCAGCATGGAGTAAAGGAATTGCTCGAGGAATATAAAGAATGTAAGAGGAAACTTAAGAAAGAGATTAGAAAAGCTAAAAGAAGTTACGAGTTTGGTTTGGCAAATAAGGTGGAAGTAAATCCGAAAGGCTTCTACAGTTATATTAAAAGCAAGAGGATAGTGAGGGATAAAATTGGTCCCTTAGAGAATCAGGATGGTCAGCTATGTGTGGAGCCGAGGGAGATGGGAGAGATTTTGAACGATTTCTTCTCTTCGGTATTCACTAAGGAGAAGGATATTGAATGGTGTAAGGTGTGGGAAACAAGTAAGGAAGTTATGGAACCTATGACAATTAAAGAGGTGGAAGTACTGGCGCTTTTAAGAAATTTAAAAGTGGATAAATCTCCGGGTCCTGACAGGATATTCCACAGGACCTTGAGGGAAGTTTGTGTAGAGACAGCAGGAGCTCTGACGGAGATCTTTCAGATGTCATTAGAAACGGGGATTGTGCCAGAGGATTGGCGTATTGCTCATGTGGTTCCATTGTTTAAAAAGGGTTCTAGAAGTAAGCCTGGCAATTATAGACCTGTCAGTTTGACATTAGTGGTGGGTAAATTAATGGAAAGTATTCTTAGAGATAGTATTTATAATTATCTGGATAGACAGGATCTGATTAGGAGTAGCCAGCATGGATTTGTGCGTGGAAGGTCATGTTTGACAAACCTTATTGAATTTTTTGAAGTAGTTACGAGGAATGTTGACGAGAGTAAGGCAGTGGATGTAGTCTATATGGACTTCAGCAAGGCCTTTGACAAAGTTCCACATGGAAGGTTAGTTAAGAAGGTTCAGTCATTAGGTATTAGTGCTGGAGTAATAAAATGGATTCAACAGTGGCTAGATGGGAGATGCCAGAGAGTAGTGGTGGATAATTGTTTATCGGGATGGAGGCCGGTGACTAGCGGGGTGCCTCAGGGATCTGTTTTGGGCCCAATGTTGTTTGTAATATACATAAATGATCTGGATGATGGGGTGGTAAATTGGATTAGTAAGTATGCTGATGATACTAAGGTAGGAGGTGTTGTGGATAATGAGGTGGGTTTTCAAAGCTTGCAGGGAGATTTATGCCAGTTAGAAGAATGGGCTGAACGTTGGCAGATGGAGTTTAATGCTGAGAAGTGTGAGGTTCTACATTTTGGCAGGAATAATCCAAATAGAACATACAGGGTAAATGGTAGGGCATTGAGGAATGCAGTGGAACAGAGAGATCTAGGAATAACAGTGCATAGTTCCCTGAAGGTGGAGTCTCATGTAGATAGGGTGGTGAAGAAGGCTTTTGGAACGCTGGCCTTTATAAATCAGAGCATTGAGTACAGAAGTTGGGATGTAATGTTAAAATTGTACAAGGCATTGGTAAGGCCAAATTTGGAATATTGTGTACAGTTCTGGTCACCGAATTATAGGAAAGATATCAATAAATTAGAGAGAGTGCAGAGACGATTTACTAGGATGTTACCTGGGTTTCAGCACTTAAGTTACAGAGAAAGGTTGAACAAGTTAGGTCTCTATTCATTGGAGCGTAGAAGGTTGAGGGGGGATTTGATCGAGGTATTTAAAATGTTGAGAGGGATAGATAGAGTTGACGTGAATAGGCTGTTTCCATTGAGAGTAGGGGAGATTCAAACGAGAGGACATGATTTGAGAGTTAGGGGGCAAAAGTTTAAGGGAAACACGAGGGGGTATTTCTTTACTCAGAGAGTGATAGCTGTGTGGAATGAGCTTCCTGTAGAAGTAGTAGAGGCCAGTTCAGTTGTGTCATTTAAGGTAAAATTGGATAGGTATATGGACAGGAAAGGAATGGAGGGTTATGGGCTGAGTGCGGGTAGGTGGGACTAGGTGAGATTAAGAGTTCGGCACGGACTAGGAGGGCCGGAATGGCCTGTTTCCGTGCTGTGATTGTTATATGGTTATATATGGTTATATGGAAATAAGGAGCCCAAAACTGCAACCAGTACTCCAAGTGTGGTCTCACGAGTGCCTGATAGAGCTTCAGCATCACATCCCTGCTCTTATATTCTATATCTCTAGAAATGAATGCCAACCTTGCACTTGCCTTCTTCACCACCGACTCAACCTGAAGGTTAACCTTTAGGGTATAGAACCATAGAACATTACAGCATAGAAACAGGCCTTTTGGCCCTTCTTGGCTGTGCCGACCCATTTTTCTGCCTAGTCCCACTGACCTGCACCTGGCCCATATCCCTCCATACACCTTTCAAGTTTTTCTTAAATGTTAAAAGTGAGCCCACATTTACTACTTCATCTGGCAGCTCATTCCACATTCCCACCACTCTCTGTGTGAAAAAGCCCCCCCCCCCAATGTTCCCTTTAAACTTTTCCCCCTTAACCCATGTCCTCTGGTTTTTTTCTCCCCTAGCCTCAGTGGAAAAAGCCTGCTTGCATTCACTCTATCTTTACCCATCATAATTTTATATACCTCTATCAAGTCTCCCCTCATTCTTCTACGCTCTGGGGAATAAAGTCCTAACCTATTCAACCTTTCCCTGTAACTCAGTTTCTCAAGTCCCGGCAACATCCTTGTAAACCTTCTCTGCACTCTTTCAACCTTATTTTTATCCTTCCTGTAATTCGGTGACCAAAACTGCACACAATACTCCAAATTTGGCCTCACCAATGCCTTATACAACCTCACCATAACATTCCAACTCTTATACTCAATACTTTGACTTATAAAGGCCAACTTACCAAAAGCTCTCTTTACTACCCTATCTACCTGTGATGCCACTTTTAGGGAACTTTGTATCTGTATTTCCAGATCCCTCTGTTCTACTGCACTCCTCAGTGCCCTACCATTTACCTTGTATGTTCTACCTTGGTTTTGCCTTCCAAAATGCAATACCTCACACTTGTCTGCATTAAAATCCATCTACCATTTTTCAGCCCATTTTTCCAGCTGGTCCAGATCCCTCTGCAAGCTTTGAAAACCTTCCTCACTGTCCACTACACCTCCAATCTTTGTATCATCAGCAAATTTGCTGATCCAATTTACCACATTATCATCCAGATCATTTAATATAGATGACAAATAACAATGGACCCAGCACTGATCCCTGTGGCACACCACTAGTCACAGGCCTCCACTCAGAGAAGCAATCCTCCACTACCACTCTCTGGCTTCTCCCATTGAGCCAATGTCTAATCCAATTTACTACCTCTCCATGTATACCTAGCGACTTAATCTTCCTAACTAACCTCCCATGCCGGACCTTGTCAAAGGCCTTACTGAAGTCCATGTATACAACATCCACTGCCTTCCCTTCATCCACTTTCCTTGTAACCTCCTCGAAAAACTCTAATAGATTTGTTAAACATGACCTACCACGCACAAAGCTGTGTTGACTCTCCCTAATAAGTCCGTCTATCTAAATACTTGTAGATCCTATCTCTTAGTACTACTTCCAATAATTTACCTACTACTGACGTCAAACTTAACGGCCTATAATTTCCTGGATTACTTTTAGAGCCTTTTTTAAACAACAGAACAACATGAGCTATCCTCCAATCCTCCGGCACCTCACCCGTAGATACCGACATTTTAAATATATCTGCCAGGGCCCCTGCAATTTCAACACCAGTCTCCTTCAAGGTCCGAGGGAATACCCTGTCAGGTCCTGGGGATTTATCTACCGGTACTCTGATTTGCCTCAAGATAGCAAGCACCTCCTCCTTTTCAATCTGTATAGGTTCTACGACCTCACAACCTGCTTGCCTTATTTCCATTGACTCCATGCCAGTTTCCTTAGTAAATACAGACGCAAAATACCCATTTACGATCTCCCCCATTTCTTTTGGTTCCATACATAGCCGACCACTCTGATCTTCAAGAGGACCAACTTTATCCCTTACTATCCTCTTGCTCTTAATATACCTGTAGAAGCTCTTTGGATTATCCTTCACCTCCAATGCAACCTCATGTCTTCTTTTAGCTCTCCTGATTTCCTTTTTAAGTATGTTTTTGCACTTTTTATACTTCTCAAGCATCTTATTTGCTCCCTGTTTCCTATACATGTCATACATCTCTCTCTTTTTCTTTATCAGAGTTCCAATATCCCTCGAGAACCAAGGTTCCTTATTCTTATTCACTTTGCCTTTAATCCTGACAGGAACATACAAACTCTGCACTCTCAAGATTTCTCCTTTGAAGGCCTCCCACTTACCAATCACATCCTTGCCAGAGAACAACCTGTCCCAATCCACGCTTTTTACATCCTTTCTTATTTCTTCAAATTTGGGCTTTTTCCAGTTTAGAACCTCAACCCGAGGACCAGATCTATCTTTATCCATGATCAAGTTGAAACTAATGGTGTTATGATCACTGGAACCAAAGTGTTCCCCTACACACACTTCCGTCACCTGTCCTAACTTGTTTCCTAATAGGAGATCTAATATTGTATTCTCTCTAGTCGGTACCTCTATATATTGATTTAGAAAACTTTCCTGAACACATTTTACAAACTCTAACCTGTCTAGACCTTTAGTAGTATGGGAGTCCCAATCAATATGTGGAAAATTAAAATCCCCTACTATCACAACTTTATGCTTCCTGCAGTTGTCTGCTATCTCTCTGCAGATTTGCTCCTCCAATTCTTGCTGACTATTGGGTGGTCTATAATACAACCCCATTAATGTGGTCATACCTTTCCTGTTTCTCAGCTCCACCCATATGGCCTCGGTAAACAAGCCCTCTGATCTGTCCTGCCTGAGCACTGCTGTAACATTTTCCCTGACTAGCAATGCCACCCCTCCTCACCCTTCATCCCTCTGCCTCTATCATATCTGAAACATCGGAACCCCAGAACATTAAGCTGCCAGTCCTCCCCCTCCTGTAGTCAAGTTTCACTAATGGCTACAATGCCATAATTCCACGTGTCAATCCACGCCCTCAGCTCGTCAGCCTTCCCCACAATACTCCTGGCATTGAAATAGACACACCTCAGAAGATTATTACCACCACACACAACCCTTCTATTTGTGACTTTACATGAAACTTTAACATCATTTATTTTCAGCCCCGCTCCACTAGCTACTCTGGCACTCTGGTTCCCATCCCCCTGCAAATCTAGTTTAACCACCCCCCCTCCCCAACAGCACTAACAAACCTCCCTGCAAGGATATTGGTCCCCCTGTAGTTCAGGTGTAACCCGTCTCTCTTGTACAGGTCCCACCTGCCCCAGAAGAGGTCCGAATGATCCTGAAATCTGAAACCCTGCCCCATACACCAGTTCCTCAGCCATGTGTTCATCCTCCAGAGCATCCTATTCTTCCCCTCACTGGCACGTGGCACAGGTAGCAATCCTGAGATTGCTACCCTTGAGGTCCTGCTTTTTAACTTCCTACCAAGCTCTCTATACTCACTCTTCAGGACCTCCTCACTCTTTCTTCCTACATCATTGGTACCGATGTGTACCATGACATCTGGCTGCTCACCCTCCCATTTCAGAATGCTGTGCACGCGATCAGAGACGTCCCTGACCCTGGCACCCGGGAGGCAACAAACCATCCAGGAGTCTCTGTCACGACCACAGAGTCTCCTATCTGTACCTCTAACTATCGAGTCCCCTATCACTACCACTATCTTCTTACCCCACTCCCTTCTGCACTGCAGAACCAGACTCAGTGCCAGAGATCCGGCTGCCGCAGATTGTCCCAGCTAAGTCATCCCCTCCAACAGTATCCAAATCGGTATACTTGTTGTTGAGGGGAATGGCCAATGGGGAACCCTGCTCTGCCTGCCCTTTCCCATTCCCTCACCTATTACTTATGTGCTGCTCCCTTGGCATAACTACCTCCCTGAAACTACTATCTATAAACTCCTCATTCTCCCGAATGATCCAGAGGTCATCCAGCTCCTGCTCCAGTTCCCTAAGTCAGTTTGTTAGGAGCTGCAGCTGGATGCACTTCCTGCAGGTGTCATTATCAGGGACACCGGAGGTCTCACTGACTTCCCACATCCTGCAAGAAGAGCATTCCAACATCCTGCCTGGCATTCTCTCTACTCTAAACAAACAAAACAAAATTTACTGGAACCTACCCTCGCCTCTGCCTGTTCACGCCGAAGCCTGTTGAGCCAAAGCCGACCCACTCTGCCTCAGTCCACTCCGACGATGGCCGCTGTATATGGCGGTCTTTCTTTTAAACCTTTGGCATGCTACGTCACGCGCCCGCCCAATCTAGCCTCTGTTCCCCGATCAGTTTAAAAAAAAGGATTCTCTCCAAGATTCCTTTACTTCTTCACTCTCTGCCTCTTGCTTCGACTCCCAAGTCCCTTTGCATCTCTGCATTTTTAATTCTCTCCCCATCTAAGTAATAGTCTGCCCATTTATTTCTTCTACCAAAGTGCATGACCATAGATTTGCCACTTCTTTGCCCATTCCCCTAAACTATCTAAGTCTCTTTGCAGGCTCTCTGTTTCCTCAACACTACCCGCTCCTCCACCTATCTTTATATCATCGGCAAATTTAGCCACAAATCCATTTATCCCATAATCCAAATCATTGAAATACATTGAAAAAGCAGCAGTCCCAACACTGACCCCTGTGGAACTCCACTGGTAACTGGCAGCCAGCCAGAATGGGATCCCTTTATTGCCACTCTCTGCTTTCTGCCGATCAGCCAAAGCTCCACTCGTGGTGGGAATAAAGGGGTCCTTTTCTTTTCATGTTATATGTCAATGATTTGGTTGAAGGGATTGATGGCTTTATGGCCAAGTTTGTGGACGATTTGGATACAGATGGAGGGGCAGGTGGTGTTGAGGGAGCAGGGAGTCTGCAGAAGGACACAGACAGATTGGGAGACTGGGCAAAGATGTAGCAGATGGTCGAAGGTAGGGAAGTGCATGGTCTTGCACTTTGGTAGAAGGAATAAAGGTGTAGACTATTTTCTGAATGAGGAGAAAATTCAAAATTCAGAGTTGCAAAGGGACTTGTGAGTCCTCATTCCCTAAGGGTTAACTTGCAGGTTGAGCTGGTGGTGAGGAAGGGAAGTGGAGTGTTAGCATTCATGTCAAGAGGACTGGAATATAAAAGCAAAGATGTAACGCTGAGGCTTTATAAGGCATTGGTTAGACTGCATTTTTGGTTCCCTTGTCTAAGAAAGGTTGTGCCGGCATTGGCTAGGGCCCAGAGAAGGCTCATGAGAATGATCCCAGGAATGCAATGGTCAACATAAGAGGAGTGTTTGATTGCCTTAGGCCTGTACTTGCTGGAGTTTATAAGAATGAGGGGGGGGATCTCATTGAAACCTATCAAATATTGAAAGGCTGAGATAGAGTGGATGTGGAGAGGCCATTTCCGATAGTTGGGGAGTTTAGGGTGCAGCCTCAGAATTGGGGGATGTCCATTTAGAACAGAACAGAGATGAGCAAGAATTTCTTTCACTATCAGTGGGTAGTGAATTTGTGGAATTTGTTGCCACAGATGGCTGCAGAGGCCAAATGATAGGATATATTTCAAGTGGAGGTTGTTTTGTTATTGGTTAGTCAGGGTGTCAAAGGGTATGTGGGAAGGCAGGACAATGGGGTTGAGATGGATAATAAATCAGCCGTGATGGAATTGCAGAGAAGAATCAATGAGGTGAACGGCCTAATTCTGCTCGTATGTCTTATGGACAAGGATGTGGGTGTGGGTGACATGGGGGGTGTTGGGAGGTGAGGAATGGGGATTCAGGAGATGGGCTGACGAAAGTGGCTGGGGGTGTTGGGGTATTAGGTGATCTGTGTCACTGACATGTTGACCTTTTCTCCACATTCCAGATCTTTAACCAAGTGAGTAAGTTTGATGCTGGGGAGTATGTGTGTGAGGCCAGTAACAATGTCGGTCAGCCAGTGAAGAGCAGCCCACCCATTCGCATGGAAGTGTGTAAGTGTTGGTTTGTGGGTGTGTTAGCTTTACAACCTTCTCCCCTCCCCACTACCTGATCATACAATGTCCAACATCCTGTACCTATCCAACAGGCTAGAGAAAAGCAGGCTCAATGTCTCCTGTCCCAGCATACTGGGGTTAGAGGGGCCTGTCATGGAGTACTAGGAAGTGGAGGGGCCGAATGACCTGCTGATGTCCTTGCTTCCTACACAGATGACAGCAACGTGGGCGGGATTGTGGCTGGGGTGATCGTAGCCCTCCTCATTTTGGCCTTCCTCGGGATTGGCATCTGGTTTGCCTACCGCAAGGGATACTTGGGGCGTAAGTACCACATTCTGCAGTGAAGGGTGGGGAACAGGCCCCACATCCTGGCTGGGTGTCTCCTCCTTGGTGGGTTGAGGAGATGCTGTCTGATGGAGAAGGATGATAGAAGTTGTAGATGGTGCACTGGCAGAGGGAGGGGCATGTAGGGAGATGGATGGGAGGGAGGGGGTGGGTAAGATGGAGGGAGGGGATGTGTAGGAGACAGAGAGAGGCGGGGGTGTACAAGTAGACAGACGGAGGGAGGGAGGGGGCATGTAGGGAGACAGAGGGAGGGGCGGAGGCAGGTAGGGAAACAGAAGGAGTGGGAGTGGGAGGAAGATGGAGGCACGGTTTCAGAAGGTGGATGGGGGAGCCGATCGAGGAGCTCTTACTGATGGATGGTGTTGACTTACTGGACAGTTGTTGCATCTGCCTTCACCCAGGCAAGTGGAGAATGTTCCATCACACTCCTGACTTGTGGATGGGGTGTGAGGAGGTGAGTCACTCCCACAGTGTCCCCGGTCTCTGAGCTGCTCCTGTAGACACAGTGTTGATGTGACTGGTCCAGTTGAGTCTCTGGTCAGTGGTGACCCCAGTGTGTTCATGGTGGGGACTGGACAATGGGAATGTCAGAGGCAGGTGGTCAGACCCTCTCTTGTTGGAGATGCTCACTGCCTGGTACATGTGTGGTGTGAATGTTACCTGTCACTTCTCAGCCTGGGTCTGAATGCTGTCTGGGCCTTGCTGCATACAGGCATGGGTTCTCTGGGTGAGAAATATCGGGGGGGGGGGGGTGATAATGGAAATGTATCATCACAGGATCTAATCTCTTCTCTTTGTGTTCACTACCCACACCCTACAGAGAGAGCCAGGTAAGGCACACAGTTATTATCACCCCTCCCTGACTCTAAACCACATTCCCACATCCTCTACACCCCTCGTCTCTGTAACCAACTCCAGCCCCTACACCCCTCCCTGTCTCTAAAACACTCTCTGGCCCTTACACCCCTCCCTGTCTCTAAAACACTCTCTGGCCCCTACACCCCTCCCTATCTCTAAAACACTCTCTGGCCCCTACACCCCTCCCTATCTCTAAAACACTCTCTGGCCCTTACACCCCTCCCTATTTCTGTAACACTCTCTGGCCCCTACACCCCTCCCTATTTCTGTAACACTCTCTGGCCCCTACACCCCTCCCTATTTCTGTAACATCCTCTGGCCCCTACACCCTTCCCTATCTCTAAAACACTCTCTGGCCCTTACACCCCTCCCTGTCTCTAAAACACCCTCTGGCCCCTACACCCCTCCCTGTCTCTAAAACACCCTCTGGCCCCTACACCCCTCCCTATTTCTGTAACACTCTCTGGCCCCTACACCCCTCCGTATTTCTGTAACACCCTCTGGCCCCTACACCCCTCCCTATCTCTAAAACACTCTCTGGCCCCTACACCCCTCCCTATCTCTAAAACACTCTCTGGCCCCTACACCCCTCCCTATCTCTAAAACACTCTCTGGCCCCTACAACCCTCCCTATTTCTGTAACACCCTCTGGCCCCTACACCCCTCCCTATCTCTAAAACACTCTCTGGATCCTACACCCCTCCCTATCTCTAAAACACTCTCTGGCCCTTACACCCCTCCCTATCTCTAAAACACTCTCTGGCCCCTACACCCCTCCCTGTCTCTAAAACACTCTCTGGCCCTTACACCCCTCCCTATCTCTAAAACACTCTCTGGCCCCTACACCCTCCCTGTCTCTAAAACACTCTCTGGCCCCTACACCCCTCCCTGTCTCTAAAACACTCTCTGGCCCTTACACCCCTCCCTATCTCTAAAACACTCTCTGGCCCTTACACCCCTCCCTATCTCTAAAACACTCTCTGGCCCTTACACCCCTCCCTATCTCTAAAACATTCTCTGGCCCCTACACCCCTCCCTGTCTCTAAAACACTCTCTGGCCCCTACACCCCTCCCTATCTCTAAAACACTCTCTGGCCCTTACACCCCTCCCTATCTCTAAAACACTCTCTGGCCCCTACACACCTCCCTGTCTCTAAAACACACTCTGGCCCCTACACCCCTCCCTATCTCTAAAACACTCTCTGGCCCTTACACCCCTCCCTATTTCTGTAACACCCTCTGGCCCCTACACCCCTCCCTATCTCTAAAACACTCTCTGGCCCATACACCCCTCCCTATCTCTAAAACACTTTCTGGCCCCTACACCCCTCCCTATCTCTAAAACACTCTCTGGCCCTTACACCCCTCCCTATTTCTGTAACACCCTCTGGCCCCTACACCCCTCCCTGTCTCTAAAACACTCTCTGGCCCCTACACCCCTCCCTATCTCTAAAACACTCTCTGGCCCTTACACCCCTCCCTGTCTCTAAAACACTCTCTGGCCCCTACACCCCTCCCTATCTCTAAAACACTCTCTGGCCCTTACACCCCTCCCTATCTCTAAAACACTCTCTGGCCCTTACACCCCTCCCTATCTCTAAAACACTCTCTGGCCCTTACACCCCTCCCTAACTCTAAAACATTCTCTGGCCCCTACACCCCTCCCTATCTCTAAAACACTCTCTGGCTCCTACACCCCTCCCTATCTCTAAAACACTCTCTGGCCCTTACACCCCTCCCTATCTCTAAAACACTCTCTGGCCCTACACCCCTCCCTGTCTCTAAAACACTCTCTGGCCCTTACACCCCTCCCTATCTCTAAAACACTCTCTGGCCCTTACACCCCTCCCTATCTCTAAAACATTCTCTGGCCCCTACACCCCTCCCTGTCTCTAAAACACTCTCTGGCCCCTACACCCCTCCCTATCTCTAAAACACTCTCTGGCCCTTACACCCCTCCCTGTCTCTAAAACACTCTCTGGCCCTTACACCCCTCCCTGTCTCTAAAACACTCTCTGGCCCTTACACCCCTCCCTATCTCTAAAACACTCTCTGGCCCTTACACCCCTCCCTATCTCTAAAACATTCTCTGGCCCCTACACCCCTCCCTGTCTCTAAAACACTCTCTGGCCCCTACACCCCTCCCTATCTCTAAAACACTCTCTGGCCCTTACACCCCTCCCTGTCTCTAAAACACTCTCTGGCCCTTACACCCCTCCCTGTCTCGAAAACACTCTCTGGCCCTTACACCCCTCCCTATCTCTAAAACACTCTCTGGCCCTTACACCCCTCCCTATCTCTAAAACACTCTCTGGCCCTTACACCCCTCCCTATCTCTAAAACATTCTCTGGCCCCTACACCCCTCCCTATCTCTAAAACACTCTCTGGCTCCTACACCCCTCCCTATCTCTAAAACACTCTCTGGCCCTTACACCCCTCCCTATCTCTAAAACACTCTCTGGCCCCTACACCCATCCCTGTCTCTAAAACACTCTCTGGCCCCTACACCCCTCCCTGTCTCTAAAACACCCTCTGGCCCCTACACCCCTCCCTATCTCTAAAACACTCTCTGGCTCCTACACCCCTCCCTATCTCTAAAACACTCTCTGGCCCTTACACCCCTCCCTATGTCTAAAACACTCTCTGGCCCTACACCCCTCCCTGTCTCTAAAACACTCACTGGCCCCTACACCCCTCCCTATCTCTAAAACACTCTCTGGCCCTTACACCCCTCCCTATCTCTAAAACATTCTCTGGCCCCTACACCCCTCCCTGTCTCTAAAGCACTCTCTGGCCCCTACACCCCTCCCTATCTCTAAAACACTCTCTGGCCCTTACACCCCTCCCTATCTCTAAAACACTCTCTGGCCCCTACACCCCTCCCTGTCTCTAAAACACTCTCTGGCCCCTACACCCCTCCCTATCTCTAAAACACTCTCTGGCCCTTACACCCCTCCCTATTTCTGTAACACCCTCTGGCCCCTACACCCCTCCCTATCTCTAAAACACCCTCTGGCCCCTACACCCCTCCCTATCTCTAAAACACTCTCTGGCCCTTACACCCCTCCCTGTCTCTAAAACACTCTCTGGCCCTTACACCCCTCCCTGTCTCTAAAACACTCTCTGGCCCCTACACCCCTCCCTATTTCTGTAACACTCTCTGGCCCTTACACCCCTCCCTATCTCTAAAACACTCTCTGGCCCCTACACCCCTCCCTTTCTCTAAAACACTCTCTGGCCCCTACACCACTCCCTGTCTCTAAAACACTCTCTGGCCCCTACACCCCTCCCTGTCTCTAAAACACTCTCTGGCCCTTACACCCCTCCCTGTCTCTAAAACACTCTCTGGCCCCTACACCCCTCCCTGTCTCTAAAACACTCTCTGGCCCCTACACCCCTCCCTGTCTCTAAAACACTCTCTGGCCCTTACACCCCTCCCTGTCTCTAAAACACTCTCTGGCCCCTACACCCCTCCCTATCTCTAAAACACTCTCTGGCCCTTACACCCCTCCCTATCTCTAAAACACTCTCTGGCCCTTACACCCCTCCCTATCTCTAAAACACTCTCTGGCCCTTACACCCCTCCCTATCTCTAAAACATTCTCTGGCCCCTAAACCCCTCCCTATCTCTAAAACACTCTCTGGCTCCTACACCCCTCCCTATCTCTAAAACACTCTCTGGCCCCTACACAGCTCCCTATCTCTAAAACACTCTCTGGCCCCTACACCCCTCCCTATCTCTAAAACACTCTCTGGCCCTTACACCCCTCTCTATCTCTAAAACACTCTCTGGCCCTTACACCCCTCCCTATTTCTGTAACACCCTCTGGCCCCTACACCCCTCCCTGTCTCTAAAACACTCTCTGGCCCCTACACCCCTCCCTATCTCTAAAACACTCTCTGGCCCTTACACCCCTCCCTATTTCTGTAACACCCTCTGGCCCCTACACCCCTCCCTATCTCTAAAACACCCTCTGGCCCCTACACCCCTCCCTATCTCTAAAACACTCTCTGGCCCTTACACCCCTCCCTGTCTCTAAAACACTCTCTGGCCCCTACACACCTCCCTGTCTCTAAAACACACTCTGGCCCCTACACCCCTCCCTATCTCTAAAACACTCTCTGGCCCTTACACCCCTCCCTATTTCTGTAACACCCTCTGGCCCCTACACCCCTCCCTATCTCTAAAACACTCTCTGGCCCTTACACCCCTCCCTATCTCTAAAACATTCTCTGGCCCCTACACCCCTCCCTGTCTCTAAAACACTCTCTGGCCCCTACACCCCTCCCTATCTCTAAAACACTCTCTGGCCCTTACACCCCTCCCTGTCTCTAAAACACTCTCTGGCCCTTACACCCCTCCCTGTCTCTAAAACACTCTCTGGCCCCTACACCCCTCCCTATCTCTAAAACACTCTCTGGCCCTTACACCCCTCCCTATCTCTAAAACATTCTCTGGCCCCTACACCCCTCCCTGTCTCTAAAACACTCTCTGGCCCCTACACCCCTCCCTATCTCTAAAACACTCTCTGGCCCTTACACCCCTCCCTGTCTCTAAAACACTCTCTGGCCCTTACACCCCTCCCTGTCTCTAAAACACTCTCTGGCCCTTACACCCCTCCCTATCCCTAAAACACTCTCTGGCCCTTACACCCCTCCCTATCTCTAAAACACTTTCTGGCCCCTACACCCCTCCCTATCTCTAAAACACTCTCTGGCCCTTACACCCCTCCCTATTTCTGTAACACCCTCTGGCCCCTACACCCCTCCCTGTCTCTAAAACACTCTCTGGCCCCTACACCCCTCCCTATCTCTAAAACACTCTCTGGCCCTTACACCCCTCCCTGTCTCTAAAACACTCTCTGGCCCCTACACCCCTCCCTATCTCTAAAACACTCTCTGGCCCTTACACCCCTCCCTATCTCTAAAACACTCTCTGGCCCTTACACCCCTCCCTATCTCTAAAACACTCTCTGGCCCTTACACCCCTCCCTAACTCTAAAACATTCTCTGGCCCCTACACCCCTCCCTATCTCTAAAACACTCTCTGGCTCCTACACCCCTCCCTATCTCTAAAACACTCTCTGGCCCTTACACCCCTCCCTATCTCTAAAACACTCTCTGGCCCTACACCCCTCCCTGTCTCTAAAACACTCTCTGGCCCTTACACCCCTCCCTATCTCTAAAACACTCTCTGGCCCTTACACCCCTCCCTATCTCTAAAACATTCTCTGGCCCCTACACCCCTCCCTGTCTCTAAAACACTCTCTGGCCCCTACACCCCTCCCTATCTCTAAAACACTCTCTGGCCCTTACACCCCTCCCTGTCTCTAAAACACTCTCTGGCCCTTACACCCCTCCCTGTCTCTAAAACACTCTCTGGCCCTTACACCCCTCCCTATCTCTAAAACACTCTCTGGCCCTTACACCCCTCCCTATCTCTAAAACACTCTCTGGCCCTTACACCCCTCCCTATCTCTAAAACATTCTCTGGCCCCTACACCCCTCCCTGTCTCTAAAACACTCTCTGGCCCCTACACCCCTCCCTATCTCTAAAACACTCTCTGGCCCTTACACCCCTCCCTGTCTCTAAAACACTCTCTGGCCCTTACACCCCTCCCTGTCTCTAAAACACTCTCTGGCCCTTACACCCCTCCCTATCTCTAATACACTCTCTGGCCCTTACACCCCTCCCTATCTCTAAAACACTCTCTGGCCCTTACACCCCTCCCTATCTCTAAAACATTCTCTGGCCCCTACACCCCTCCCTATCTCTAAAACACTCTCTGGCTCCTACACCCCTCCCTATCTCTAAAACACTCTCTGGCCCTTACACCCCTCCCTATCTCTAAAACACTCTCTGGCCCCTACACCCATCCCTGTCTCTAAAACACTCTCTGGCCCCTACACCCCTCCCTGTCTCTAAAACACCCTCTGGCCCCTACACCCCTCCCTATCTCTAAAACACTCTCTGGCTCCTACACCCCTCCCTATCTCTAAAACACTCTCTGGCCCTTACACCCCTCCCTATGTCTAAAACACTCTCTGGCCCTACACCCCTCCCTGTCTCTAAAACACTCACTGGCCCCTACACCCCTCCCTATCTCTAAAACACTCTCTGGCCCTTACACCCCTCCCTATCTCTAAAACATTCTCTGGCCCCTACACCCCTCCCTGTCTCTAAAACACTCTCTGGCCCCTACACCCCTCCCTATCTCTAAAACACTCTCTGGCCCTTACACCCCTCCCTATCTCTAAAACACTCTCTGGCCCCTACACCCCTCCCTGTCTCTAAAACACTCTCTGGCCCCTACACCCCTCCCTATCTCTAAAACACTCTCTGGCCCTTACACCCCTCCCTATTTCTGTAACACCCTCTGGCCCCTACACCCCTCCCTATCTCTAAAACACCCTCTGGCCCCTACACCCCTCCCTATCTCTAAAACACTCTCTGGCCCTTACACCCCTCCCTGTCTCTAAAACACTCTCTGGCCCTTACACCCCTCCCTGTCTCTAAAACACTCTCTGGCCCCTACACCCCTCCCTATTTCTGTAACACTCTCTGGCCCTTACACCCCTCCCTATTTCTAAAACACTCTCTGGCCCCTACACCCCTCCCTTTCTCTAAAACACTCTCTGGCCCCTACACCACTCCCTGTCTCTAAAACACTCTCTGGCCCCTACACCCCTCCCTGTCTCTAAAACACTCTCTGGCCCTTACACCCCTCCCTGTCTCTAAAACACTCTCTGGCCCCTACACCCCTCCCTGTCTCTAAAACACTCTCTGGCCCCTACACCCCTCCCTGTCTCTAAAACACTCTCTGGCCCTTACACCCCTCCCTGTCTCTAAAACACTCTCTGGCCCCTACACCCCTCCCTATCTCTAAAACACTCTCTGGCCCTTACACCCCTCCCTATCTCTAAAACACTCTCTGGCCCTTACACCCCTCCCTATCTCTAAAACACTCTCTGGCCCTTACACCCCTCCCTATCTCTAAAACATTCTCTGGCCCCTAAACCCCTCCCTATCTCTAAAACACTCTCTGGCTCCTACACCCCTCCCTATCTCTAAAACACTCTCTGGCCCCTACACAGCTCCCTATCTCTAAAACACTCTCTGGCCCCTACACCCCTCCCTATCTCTAAAACACTCTCTGGCCCTTACACCCCTCTCTATCTCTAAAACACTCTCTGGCCCTTACACCCCTCCCTATTTCTGTAACACCCTCTGGCCCCTACACCCCTCCCTGTCTCTAAAACACTCTCTGGCCCCTACACCCCTCCCTATCTCTAAAACACTCTCTGGCCCTTACACCCCTCCCTATTTCTGTAACACCCTCTGGCCCCTACACCCCTCCCTATCTCTAAAACACCCTCTGGCCCCTACACCCCTCCCTATCTCTAAAACACTCTCTGGCCCTTACACCCCTCCCTGTCTCTAAAACACTCTCTGGCCCTTACACCCCTCCCTGTCTCTAAAACACTCTCTGGCCCCTACACCCCTCCCTATTTCTGTAACACTCTCTGGCCCCTACACCCCTCCCTGTCTCTAAAACACTCTCTGGCCCTTACACCCCTCCCTATCTCTAAAACACTCTCTGGCCCTTACACCCCTCCCTGTCTCTAAAACACTCTCTGGCGTCTACACCCCTCCCTGTCTCTAAAACACTCTCTGGCCCTTACACCCCTCCCTATCTCTAAAACACGCTCTGGCCCTTACACCCCTCCCTATCTCTAAAACACTCTCTGGCCCCTACACCCCTCCCTGTCTCTAAAACACTCTCTGGCCCCTACACCCCTCCCTGTCTCTAAAACACTCTCTGGCCCCTACACCCCTCCCTGTCTCTAAAACACTCTCTGGCCCTTACACCCCTCCCTGTCTCTAAAACACTCTCTGGCCCCTACACCCCTCCCTGTCTCTAAAACACTCTCTGGCCCTTACACCCCTCCCTATCTCTAAAACACTCTCTGGCCCCTACACCCCTCCCTTTCTCTAAAACACTCTCTGGCCCCTACACCACTCCCTGTCTCTAAAACACTCTCTGGCCCCTACACCCCTCCCTGTCTCTAAAACACTCTCTGGCCCTTACACCCCTCCCTGTCTCTAAAACACTCTCTGGCCCCTACACCCCTCCCTGTCTCTAAAACACTCTCTGGCCCCTACACCCCTCCCTGTCTCTAAAACACTCTCTGGCCCTTACACCCCTCCCTGTCTCTAAAACACTCTCTGGCCCCTACACCCCTCCCTATCTCTAAAACACTCTCTGGCCCTTACACCCCTCCCTATCTCTAAAACACTCTCTGGCCCTTACACCCCTCCCTATCTCTAAAACACTCTCTGGCCCTTACACCCCACCCTATCTCTAAAACATTCTCTGGCCCCTAAACCCCTCCCTATCTCTAAAACACTCTCTGGCTCCTACACCCCTCCCTATCTCTAAAACACTCTCTGGCCCCTACACCCCTCCCTATCTCTAAAACACTCTCTGGCCCTACACCCCTCCCTGTCTCTAAAACACTCTCTGGCCCCTACACCCCTCCCTATCTCTAAAACACTCTCTGGCCCTTACACCCCTCCCTATCTCTAAAACACTCTCTGGCCCCCAGACCCCTCCCTGTCTCTAAAACACTCTCTGGCCCCTACACCCCTCCCTGTCTCTAAAACACTCTCTGGCCCTTACACCCCTCCCTATCTCTAAAACACTCTCTGGCCCCTACACCCCTCCCTGTCTCTAAAACACTCTCTGGCCCCTACACCACTCCCTGTCTCTAAAACACTCTCTGGCCCCTACACCCCTCCCTGTCTCTAAAACACTCTCTGGCCCTTACACCCCTCCCTGTCTCTAAAACACTCTCTGGCCCCTACACCCCTCCCTGTCTCTAAAACACTCTCTGGCCCCTACACCCCTCCCTGTCTCTAAAACACTCTCTGGCCCTTACTCCCCTCCCTGTCTCTAAAACACTCTCTGGCCCCTACACCCCTCCCTATCTCTAAAACACTCTCTGGCCCTTACACCCCTCCCTATCTCTAAAACACTCTCTGGCCCTTACACCCCTCCCTATCTCTAAAACACTCTCTGGCCCTTACACCCCTCCCTATCTCTAAAACATTCTCTGGCCCCTACACCCCTCCCTATCTCTAAAACACTCTCTGGCTCCTACACCCCTCCCTATCTCTAAAACACTCTCTGGCCCCTACACCCCTCCCTATCTCTAAAACACTCTCTGGCCCTACACCCCTCCCTGTCTCTAAAACACTCTCTGGCCCCTACACCCCTCCCTATCTCTAAAACACTCTCTGGCCCTTACACCCCTCCCTATCTCTAAAACACTCTCTGGCCCCTACACCCCTCCCTGTCTCTAAAACACTCTCTGGCCCCTACACCCCTCCCTATCTCTAAAACACTCTCTGGCCCTTACACCCCTCCCTATTTCTGTAACACCCTCTGGCCCCTACACCCCTCCCTATCTCTAAAACACTCTCTGGCCCCTACACCCCTCCCTATCTCTAAAACACTTTCTGGCCCCTACACCCCTCCCCATCTCTAAAACACTCTCTGGCCCCTACACCCCTCCCTATCTCTAAAACACTCTCTGGCCCTTACACCCCTCCCTATTTCTGTAACACCCTCTGGCCCCTACACCCCTCCCTATCTCTAAAACACTCTCTGGCCCCTACACCCCTCCCTATTTCTGTAACACCCTCTGGCCCTTACACCCCTCCCTATTTCTGTAACACCCTCTGGCCCCTACACCCCTCCCTATCTCTAAAACACTCTCTGGCCCATACACCCCTCCCTATCTCTAAAACACTCTCTGGCCCCTACACCCCTCCCTATTTCTGTAACACTCTCTGGCCCCTACACCCCTCCCTATCTCTAAAACACTCTCTGGTCCTTACACCCCTCCCTATTTCTGTAACACCCTCTGGCCCCTACACCCCTCCCTATCTCTAAAACACTCTCTGGCCCCTACACAGCTCCCTATCTCTAAAACACTCTCTGGCCCCTACACCCCTCCCTATCTCTAAAACACTCTCTGGCCCTTACACCCCTCCCTATCTCTAAAACACTCTCTGGCCCTTACACCCCTCCCTATTTCTGTAACACCCTCTGGCCCCTACACCCCTCCCTGTCTCTAAAACACTCTCTGGCCCCTACACCCCTCCCTATCTCTAAAACACTCTCTGGCCCTTACACCCCTCCCTATTTCTGTAACACCCTCTGGCCCCTACACCCCTCCCTATCTCTAAAACACCCTTTGGCCCCTACACCCCTCCCTATCTCTAAAACACTCTCTGGCCCTTACACCCCTCCCTGTCTCTAAAACACTCTCTGGCCCTTACACCCCTCCCTGTCTCTAAAACACTCTCTGGCCCCTACACCCCTCCCTATTTCTGTAACACTCTCTGGCCCCTACACCCCTCCCTGTCTCTAAAACACTCTCTGGCCCTTACACCCCTCACTGTCTCTAAAACACTCTCTGGCCCTTACACCCCTCCCTATCTCTAAAACACTCTCTGGCCCTTACACCCCTCCCTGTCTCTAAAACACTCTCTGGCCCCTACACCCCTCCCTGTCTCTAAAACACTCTCTGGCCCTTACACCCCTCCCTATCTCTAAAACACTCTCTGGCCCTTACACCCCTCCCTATCTCTAAAACACTCTCTGGCCCTTACACCCCTCCCTATCTCTAAAACACTCTCTGGCCCCTACACCCCTCCCTGTCTCTAAAACACTCTCTGGCCCCTACACCCCTCCCTGTCTCTAAAACACTCTCTGGCCCCTACACCCCTCCCTGTCTCTAAAACACTCTCTGGCCCTTACACCCCTCCCTGTCTCTAAAACACTCTCTGGCCCCTACACCCCTCCCTGTCTCTAAAACACTCTCTGGCCCTTACACCCCTCCCTATCTCTAAAACACTCTCTGGCCCCTACACCCCTCCCTGTCTCTAAAACACTCTCTGGCCCCTACACCCCTCCCTGTCTCTAAAACACTCTCTGGCCCCTACACCCCTCCCTGTCTCTAAAACACTCTCTGGCCCTTACACCCCTCCCTGTCTCTAAAACACTCTCTGGCCCCTACACCCCTCCCTGTCTCTAAAACACTCTCTGGCCCCTACACCCCTCCCTGTCTCTAAAACACTCTCTGGCCCTTACACCCCTCCCTATCTCTAAAACACTCTCTGGCCCTTACACCCCTCCCTATCTCTAAAACACTCTCTGGCCCCTACACCCCTCCCTGTCTCTAAAACACTCTCTGGCCCCTACACCCCTCCCTGTCTCTAAAACACTCTCTGGCCCCTACACCCCTCCCTATCTCTAAAACACTCTCTGGCCCCTACACCCCTCCCTGTCTCTAAAACACTCTCTGGCCCCTACACCCCTCCCTGTCTCTAAAACACTCTCTGGCCCCTACACCCCTCCCTATCTCTAAAACACTTTCTGGCCCCTACACCCCTCCCTATCTCTAAAACACTCTCTGGCCCCTACACCCCTCCCTGTCTCTAAAACACTCTCTGGCCCTTACACCCCTCCCTATTTCTGTAACACCCTCTGGCCCCTACACCCCTCCCTGTCTCTAAAACACTCTCTGGCCCCTACACCCCTCCCTATCTCTAAAACACTCTCTGGCCCTTACACCCCTCCCTATTTCTGTAACACCCTCTGGCCCCTACACCCCTCCCTATCTCTAAAACACTCTCTGGCCCCTACACCCCTCCCTATTTCTGTAACACCCTCTGGCCCTTACACCCCTCCCTATTTCTGTAACACCCTCTGGCCCCTACACCCCTCCCTATCTCTAAAACACTCTCTGGCCCCTACACCCCTCCCTATCTCTAAAACACTCTCTGGCCCCTACACCCCTCCCTATTTCTGTAACACTCTCTGGCCCCTACACCCCTCCCTATCTCTAAAACACTCTCTGGTCCTTACACCCCTCCCTATTTCTGTAACACCCTCTGGCCCCTACACCCCTCCCTATCTCTAAAACACTCTCTGGCCCCTACACAGCTCCCTATCTCTAAAACACTCTCTGGCCCCTACACCCCTCCCTATCTCTAAAACACTCTCTGGCCCTTACACCCCTCCCTATCTCTAAAACACTCTCTGGCCCTTACACCCCTCCCTATTTCTGTAACACCCTCTGGCCCCTACACCCCTCCCTGTCTCTAAAACACTCTCTGGCCCCTACACCCCTCCCTATCTCTAAAACACTCTCTGGCCCTTACACCCCTCCCTATTTCTGTAACACCCTCTGGCCCCTACACCCCTCCCTATCTCTAAAACACCCTCTGGCCCCTACACCCCTCCCTATCTCTAAAACACTCTCTGGCCCTTACACCCCTCCCTGTCTCTAAAACACTCTCTGGCCCTTACACCCCTCCCTGTCTCTAAAACACTCTCTGGCCCCTACACCCCTCCCTATTTCTGTAACACTCTCTGGCCCCTACACCCCTCCCTGTCTCTAAAACACTCTCTGGCCCTTACACCACTCACTGTCTCTAAAACACTCTCTGGCCCTTACACCCCTCCCTATCTCTAAAACACTCTCTGGCCCTTACACCCCTCCCTGTCTCTAAAACACTCTCTGGCCCCTACACCTCTCCCTGTCTCTAAAACACTCTCTGGCCCTTACACCCCTCCCTATCTCTAAAACACTCTCTGGCCCTTACACCCCTCCCTATCTCTAAAACACTCTCTGGCCCTTACACCCCTCCCTATCTCTAAAACACTCTCTGGCCCCTACACCCCTCCCTGTCTCTAAAACACTCTCTGGCCCCTACACCCCTCCCTGTCTCTAAAACACTCTCTGGCCCCTACACCCCTCCCTGTCTCTAAAACACTCTCTGGCCCTTACACCCCTCCCTGTCTCTAAAACACTCTCTGGCCCCTACACCCCTCCCTGTCTCTAAAACACTCTCTGGCCCTTACACCCCTCCCTATCTCTAAAACACTCTCTGGCCCCTACACCCCTCCCTGTCTCTAAAACACTCTCTGGCCCCTACACCCCTCCCTGTCTCTAAAACACTCTCTGGCCCCTACACCCCTCCCTGTCTCTAAAACACTCTCTGGCCCTTACACCCCTCCCTGTCTCTAAAACACTCTCTGGCCCCTACACCCCTCCCTGTCTCTAAAACACTCTCTGGCCCCTACACCCCTCCCTGTCTCTAAAACACTCTCTGGCCCTTACACCCCTCCCTGTCTCTAAAACACTCTCTGGCCCTTACACCCCTCCCTATCTCTAAAACACTCTCTGGCCCCTACACCCCTCCCTGTCTCTAAAACACTCTCTGGCCCTTACACCCCTCCCTATCTCTAAAACACTCTCTGGCCCCTACACCCCTCCCTGTCTCTAAAACACTCTCTGGCCCTTACACCCCTCCCTGTCTCTAAAACACTCTCTGGCCCTTACACCCCTCCCTATCTCTAAAACACTCTCTGGCCCTTACACCCCTCCCTATCTCTAAAACACTCTCTGGCCCCTACACCCCTCCCTGTCTCTAAAACACTCTCTGGCCCTTACACCCCTCCCTGTCTCTAAAACACTCTCTGGCCCTTACACCCCTCCCTATCTCTAAAACACTCTCTGGCCCTTACACCCCTCCCTATCTCTAAAACACTCTCTGGCCCCTACACCCCTCCCTATCTCTAAAACACTCTCTGGCCCTTACACCCCTCCCTATCTCTAAAACACTCTCTGGCCCCTACACCCCTCCCTGTCTCTAAAACACTCTCTGGCCCCTACACCCCTCCCTGTCTCTAAAACACTCTCTGGCCTTTACACCCCTCCCTGTCTCTTTGACCACCCCCCTGCAGTTCTTGCACCCCCCCCCCCCGTCTCTGTAACATGCTCCCTCTCATGGTGACAATATTCTCTCCCCCAGTCTCTGTGACAATCCCCCCGGCACAGCCCCATCACCCCACCCTCCCTGTGACCCTACACCCTTCCCTGTCTCTGTGACCTCTCACCCCACAGCCTCTACACCCATCCCTGTGACCCAACACCCCTCCCTCTCTGTGACCCTACACCCCTCCCTCCCTGTCTCTGTCCCCCCCACAGACCCTACATCCCTCCTGTCTCTGTAACATGGTCCCTCTCATAGTGGCAATGTTCTCTCCCCCAGTGACAAACCAAAAGTGATCTACAGCCAGCCAGCCATGGCAGAACCAGCAGATGAAGTGAGTGTGGGGATTGGGGTGCTCTGTGATTACAGGGGAGGTGGGAGGGCAGGTGTCCTAACCAGGAAGGGATTGATTCCTTTTGGAAGATGGAGTCAGTGTTTTGCTCATCCCAATTCTACCCCCCCCCCCAACAGTCTCTGGCTGCTTCTCCCCCATTCGCCACCTCTCCAGTCCTCTGGTCTAACCCTCCCTCTTCTCAATCTCTCCACTTTCACACCCCCCTGTCTCCCTCCCCCCCATCTCCCCGCCACTCATCACCTCCTGTCTCCCCGTCCCTCCCTGCCACTCACCACCTTCCCACATCTCCCACCCCCCACCATCTTTCCCTCCCTCCCCACATTCTCCACACACCACTCGCCACCTCCCGCTCTTCCCCAGTCTCCCTCACCTTCCATGCCACGTCACACAAAGTTGCTCTTGTCAAGGTCTCGCATGATCCAGAGTTACAGATATGATCTGTTCGATCGAGAATCGGCTTGCTGGGTCTGTCACTCTGGCTGGAGGTCCGTGACCACTGCTGGTATGGAGATCGGTGTTGTCTGTGCTCTATCGAAACAGATGGGCTGATTGGCAACTTTGTAGATTGGTGTAGTTGTGGTTCATGAGGTCATCCAAGGATTCAACAGGATTAGCCTACCATGAGAGACCTCGTCAAGAGCAGAGGAGACTTTGTGAGAGGTGGGTTGGAGGGTGGGGGTGTCTGGGGGAGGAGGGCGAGGTGGGATGGAGGGTGGAGGAGGGAGAGGTGGAGGTGGGAGAGGTGAAGAGGTGGGATGGAGGGTGGGGAGTGGGGAGGAGGGTGAGGTGGAGAGGTGGGATGGAGGGTGGGGGAGTGGGGAGGAGGGAGAGGTGGGATGGAGGGCGGGGGAGTGGGGAGGAGGGAGAGGTGGGATGGAGAGTGGGGAGGAGGGTGAGGTGGAGAGGTGGGATGGAGGGTGGGGAGTGGGGAGGAGGGTGAGGTGGAGAGGTGGGATGGAGGGTGGGGAGTGGGGAGGAGGGAGATGTGGGATGGAGGGTGGGGGAGTGGGGAGGAGGGAGAGGTGGGATGGTGGGGAGTGGGGAGGAGGGTGAGGTGGAGAGGTGGGATGGAGGGTGGGGGAGTGGGGAGGAGGGTGAGGTGGAGAGGTGGGATGGAGGGTGGGGGAGTGGGGAGGAGGGAGGTGGGATGGAGGGTGGGGGAGTGGGGAGGAGGGAGAGGTGGGATGGAGGGTGGGGGAGTGGGGAGGAGGGTGAGGTGGAGAGGTGGGATGGAGGGTGGGGGAGTGGGGAGGAGGGAGAGGTGGGGGAGTGGGGAGGAGGGTGAGGTGGAGAGGTGGGATGGGGGGTGGGGGAGTGGGGAGGAGGGAGAGGTGGGATGGAGGGTGGGGGAGTGGGGAGGAGGGAGAGGTAAAGAACAGCTACATGGGAAAATAGCAGGCAGAGTTTAATCCATTAATTGTTTTGGGTTTTAATTGTGAGTGTCATGACAATGCAGTTGTTAGTGTGTCGCTATTACACCTTTGTGGGATGTGGGGTGGGGGGGGGGTCGGAGTTTGGAATTCTATCCCTGCGTCCTCTGTAAGGAGTCTCTATACATCCTCTCCATGGAATTTGTGGGTTTTCTCCCACAGGCCAAAGATATATCGGGTAGGTTATTGTAAGTTGTCCCGTGATTAGGTCAGGGCTGTCGGGGGTTGTGGGACAGTGTGGTTCAAGGGACCAGAAGGGCCGATTCTGTCACTAAATAAAATACAAAATCCAGCCAGGTGTCAGGTCAAATGTAAGCAAATAGCAGGATCCCTGAACACATTGATGTTCAGAGGGGTGTTGTGGTGTGCCCATGGATCCCTGAAAGTAGTAACACAATTAGATAGAGTGGGAAAGGTAGAGCGGGAGCCCTGGCATGCTCAGCTTCATTGGTTTGGGTGTTGAGTATAAAAGTTGGGAAACATTTACACCTGTATCAAGTCTAGAATTTTTGTTTAGTTGTACTTGCCACACTATGGGGATGGAGAGGGTGCAGAAGAGGTTCACTGGGATGCTGCCAGGACTAGAGTATGAGCTGTAACAGGCGAGGAGAGAAATCTGGACTGTTTTCCCTGGAGCATCGGAGGCTGGGGGGGGTATGTTATGTTTTGTAACTTCAAAACATTCATTCAAATAAAAGACATGGAAGTCTGAAATGTGAGTTTAACTTCAGGTTTACTTGTAGTGAGGCAATTCATATATTTAACCCTAACCCATAATTATTTAAAGGAACAAGAATGCTTAATCAAACAATATATACTCAAGATTACTCAAATATTATTGAAATATTAAATACATAACGGGTACTGAAGTTACAAGAGGAATAGTTAGGCTCGACAGGCCAGCCTTCCTCCCAGGCTGGATAGATTTAAGATGACAGGGTGGAGTTAGAGGAGATATCTGGGGTTGAGTGGTGGGTGCCAGAGGAGATGGTGGAGAAAGATGAGAATAATGGCATTTGAAAGGCATAGGAATGGGCAGGGAAGGGAGAAAGACAGCATGGAAATTGTTCATTTGAGTAACTTCGGGAGCACAGAGACGGTGGGTTGAAGCGTGTGTTTACCACTTGCTGCCTAACTCGCTCTCTGCCTTCCTTTGTTTTCTCAGGGTGACTTCAGACAGAAATCTTCATTTGTTGTTTGAATCACTTGTGGATTCCTCTGAAACTTCATGACAGTGAACTGACGATAGTTTTCACTGAGAGCAGTGCGGATTATGTATTTTAATATATCGTGTTGATTGGGATCATCTGTTTCTCTGCTTTTATATACAAGGGGACATTGTGAAGAGCACCACTACCATAACCTGTGCCCTGGGTGTTTGTGATGGGACAGTGTAGAGGGAGTTTCACTCTGTATCTGACCCATACCTGGGAGTGTGGGATGGAACAGTGTAGAGGGAGTTTCACTCTGTGTCTGACCCATACCCTGGGAGTATGTGATGGTACAATGTAGAGGGAGCTTCACTCTGTATCTGACCCATACCTGGGAGTGTGGGATGGGACAGTGTAGAGGGAGCTTCACTCTGTGTCTGACCCGTACCTGGGAGTGTCTGATGGGACAGTGTAGAGGGAGCTTCACTCTGTATCTGACCCATACCTGGGAGTGTGGGATGGGACAGTGTAGAGGGAGTTTCACTCTGTGTTTGATCCGTACCTGGGAGTGTCTGATGGGACAGTGTAGAGGGAGCTTCACTCTGTATCTGACCCATACCTGGGAGTGTGGGATGGGACAATGTAGAGGGAGCTTCAATCTGTATCTGACCCATACCCTGGGAGTGTGGGATGGGACAGTGTAGAGGGAGCTTCACTCTGTGTCTAACTCCTGGTGAGTTTCTGAGGGGTGGAATGGGTTGGAAGTGTATATGTGCGTTTTGCAATGTGTTTTCCCTCCCCTCTGTGAGTGGTGAGATGTGTTTTCACTGATATCCTGTTCAGATTATGTTCTCTCCACTCACAAAAAACTTTTCCTGTGATTGGACATTAATAAAATGTTCCTTTTCTCTTGTCAGTATTTTCTGAGTTTTATTCAGTCAGTGGCACCTACTGCTGGCCTGTGGGATCAGGCACAGAAGCAAAATCTCATGGTCAATCAGATCAATACCTTATGAGGACATCTGTTGTGTCAGTATTGTCCCTGCCTGTGCCATCTCCTCTCCCCTCTCTGTCTGCTACATGTTCCCATTGTATACCACCCACCCACCTCTCTTTTTCAGCAAGCCAACCAGGAGCTAACTCAGCCCCAGACCTGCTCCCCATAAAACAGATCACAGCTGATTTGATTGACATGGTAACCACTAAGTTCCGAACCACCTGAAACCCAGACCAACAATTCATCCCACTGCTCCCTATCCCAGTGATTGCCCACCCTCCAAAAGCAAACGTTTCCCCTCCTGCATCCCACACGGTGACACCTCGTTAAACATGGACAACTGGTTCATAATTCATTCCGATAGTGTCAGACAGCACAGAGCCAAGCCCCTCGTCCCAACCATTGCCCCATCCCGAGCTCGGCCCCTTCTGTCAAACCAGAACCCGCGGCACTAACCGTTGCAATAGTGGAGAAGTGGGAGAAATCCACTGCATGCTTGGGAAATGCACGTGGTCACCTGGAGAAGACAAAAACACTCCAGCACAGGAGCACCAGATTGAGCATATGCGTCTAGTAAAGGAGGCAAGAAGCAGACAGTGCACAGGATTAAAATTATTCATAACAGCCCTTCAAAATTCCTGAGCCAGTCAAACGTTTTGTCCCACTTCTACTATACTGAACACCAAAGACCAATGCACCTCACCACAGTCTAATACCCCTTACCACAATCCAGTACCCCTCACCACAGTCCGGTACCCCTCACCACAGTCCAGTACCCCTCACCACAGACCAGTACCCCTTACCACAGTCCAGTACCCCTCACCAAAGACCAATACCCCACACCACAGAGCAGTAGCCCTCACCACAGTCCAATACCCCACACCACAGTCCCATACCCCACACCACAGTCCCATACCCCACACCACAGTCCAATACCCCACACCATAGTATAATGCCCAACACCACAGTCCAGTACCCCTCACCACAGATCAATACCCCTCACCACAGTCCAGAACCCCACACCACAGTCCAGTACCCCTCACCACAGATCAATACCCCACACCACAGTGTAATGCCCCACACCAGTCGAATAACCCTCACCACAGTCGAATAACCCTCACCACAGACCAATAGCCCACACCACAGACCAATAGCCCACACCACAGACCAATAGCCCACACCACAGTCCAGTACCCCACACCAAAGACCAATACACCACACCACAGTCCAATGCCCCACACCACAGTCCAATAGATAGATAGATAGATAGATACTTTATTCATCCCCATGGGGAAATTCAACATTTTTTTTCCAATGTCCCATACACTTGTTGTAGCAAAAACTCATTACATACAATACTTAACTCAGTAATAATATGATATGCATCTAAATCACTAACTCAAAAAGCATTAATAATAGCTTTAAAAAAAAAAGTTCTTAAGTCCTGGCAGTTGAATTGTAAAGCCTAATGGCATTGGGGAGTATTGACCTCTTCATCCTGTCTGAGGAGCATTGCATCGACAGTAACCTGTCGCTGAAACTGCTTCTCTGTCTCTGGATGGTGCTATGTAGAGGATGTTCAGGGTTTTCCATAATTGACCGTAGCCTACTCAGCGCCCTTCGCTCAGCCACCGATGTTAAACTCTCCAGTCCTTTGCCCACGACAGAGCCCGCCTTCCTTACCAGCTTATTAAGACGTGAGGCGTCCTTCTTCTTAATGCTTCCTCCCCAACATGCCACCACAAAGAAGAGGGCGCTGTCAACAACTGACCTATAGAACATCTTCAGCATCTCACTGCAGACATTGAATGACGCCAACCTTCTAAGGAAGTACAGTCGACTCTGTGCCTTCCTGCACAAGGCATCTGTGTTGGCAGTCCAGTCTAGCTTCTCGTCTAACTGTACTCCCAGATACTTGTAGGTCTTAACCTGCTCCACACATTCTCCATTAATGATCACTGGCTCCATATGAGGCCTAGATCTCCTAAAGTCCACCACCATCTCCTTGGTCTTGGTGACATTGAGACGCAGGTAGTTTGAGTTGCACCATATCACAAAGTCCTGTATCAGTTTCCTATACTCCTCCTCCTGTCCATTCCTGACACACCCCACTATGGCCGTGTCATCAGCGAACTTCTGCACATGGCAGGACTCCGAGTTATATTGGAAGTCTGATGTGTACAGGGTGAACAGGACCGGAGAGAGTACGGTTCCCTGTGGCGCTCCTGTGCTGCTGACCACCGTGTCAGACCTACAGTCTCCCAACCGCACATACTGAGGTCTATCTGTCAAGTAGTCCACTATCCAATCCACCATGTGAGAGTCTACTCCCATCTCCGTTAGTTTGTGCTTTAAGATCTTGGGCTGGATGGTGTTAAAGGCACTAGAGAAGTCAAGGAATGTAATCCTCACAGCACAACTGACCCCATCTAGGTGAGAGAGTGATTTGTGCAGCAAATACGTGATAGCATCCTCCACTCCCACCTTCTCCTTATACGCAAACTGAAGCGGATCCCGGGCGTGCCTGGTTTGTGGCCTCAGATTCTGTATTATCAGCCGCTCCATGGTCTTCATCACGTGCGACGTCAAGGCAACAGGTCTGAAGTCATTCAACTCCTTTGGTTGTGGTTTCTTCGGTACCGGGACAATACAGGATGTTTTCCACTGTCTGGGTACTCTTCTCTGAACTAGACTCATGTTGAAGATGCGCTGTAGTGGTTCTCCCAGTTCAGTCGCACAGGCCCTCAGTAATCGTGGGGAAACTAATCGTGGGGAATACCCCTCACCACAGTCCAGTACGCCTCACCAAACACCAATACCCCTCACCACAGTCCAATACCCCTCACCAAAGACCAATACCCCTCACCACACCACAGTCCAATACCCCACACCAAAGACCAGTACCCCTCACCAAAGACCAATACCCCTCACCACACCACAGTCCAATACCCCACACCAAACACCAATACCCCAACCAAAGACCAGTACGCCTCACCAAAGACCAATACCCCTCACCACAGACCAGTAACCCACACCACAGACCAGTGCCCCTCACCACAGACCAATACCCCACACCACAGTCCAATACCCCAAACCACAGTCCAATACCCCAAACCACAGACCAATACCCCTCACCACAGACCAATACCCCTCACCACAGACCAATACCCCTCACCAGTCCAATACCCCACACCACAGTCCAATAGCCCACACCACAGTCCAATAGCCCACACCACAGTCCAATACCCCACACCACAGTCCAATAGCCCACACCACAGTATAATGCCCCACACCACAGTCCAATGCCCCACACCACAGTCCAATGCCCCACACCAGTCGAATAACCCTCACCACAGTCGAATAGCCCACACCACAGACCACTACCCCACACCACAGTCCAGTACCCCTCACCAAAGACCAATACCCCTCACCACAGTCCAGTACCCCTCACCACAGTCCAGTACCCCACACCACAGTCCATTACCTCTCACCACAGTCCAATAGCCCACACCACAGTCCAATAGCCCACACCACAGTCCAGTACCCCACACCACAGTCCAGTACCCCTCACCAAAGACCAATACCCCTCACCAAAGACCAATACCCCTCACCACAGTCCAGAACCCCACACCACAGTCCAGTACCCCACACCAAAGACCAGTACCCCTCACCAAAGACAAGTACCCCTCACCACACCACAGTCCAGAACCCCACACCACAGTCCAGTACCCCACACCAAAGACCAGTACCCCTCACCAAAGACCAATACCCCTCACCACACCACAGTCCAATACCCCACACCAAAGACCAATACGCCTCACCAAAGACCAATACCCCTCACCAAAGACCAATACCCCTCACCACAGACCAGTACCCCACACCACAGACCAGTGCCCCTCATCACAGACCAATACCCCACACCACAGTCCAATACCCCAAACCACAGACCAACAGACCACTACCCCACACCACAGTCCAATACCCCACTCCACAGACCAAAACCTCACACCACAGATCAATAGCCCACACCACAGTCCAATACCCCACACCACAGTCCAATACCCCTCACCACAGTCCAATACCCCTAACCACAGATCAATAGCCCTCACCACAGTCCAATAGCCCACACCACAGACCAATACCCCTCACCACAGTCCAATACCCCTCACCACAGTCCAATACCCCTCACCACAGTCCAATACCCCACACCACAGACCAATACCCCACACCACAGACCAATACCCCACACCACAGTCCAATACCCCACACCACAGTCCAGTACCCCTCACCACAGTCCAATACACCACACCACAGTCCAATACCCCTCACCACAGTCCAATACCCCACACCACAGATCAATACCCCTCACCACAGACTAATACCCCTCACCACAGTCCAGTACCCCTCACCACAGTCCAGTACCTCTCACCACAGTCCAATAGCCCACACCACAGTCCAGTACCCCACACCACAGTCCAGTACCCCTCACCAAAGACCAATACCCCTCACCAAAGACCAATACCCCTCACCACAGTCCAGAACCCCACACCACAGTCCAGTACCCCACACCAAAGACCAGTACCCCTCACCAAAGACCAGTACCCCTCACCACACCACAGTCCAGAACCCCACACCACAGTCCAGTACCCCACACCAAAGACCAGTACCCCTCACCAAAGACCAATACCCCTCACCACACCACAGTCCAATACCCCACACCAAAGACCAGTACCCCTCACCAAAGACCAATACCCCTCACCACACCACAGTCCAATACCCCACACCAAACACCAATACCCCACACCAAAGACCAATACGCCTCACCAAAGACCAATACCCCTCACCAAAGACCAATACCCCTCACCACAGACCAGTACCCCACACCACAGACCAGTGCCCCTCACCACAGACCAATACCCCACACCACAATCCAATACCCCACACCACAGTTCAATACCCCAAACCACAGACCAACAGACCACTACCCCACACCACAGTCCAATACCCCACTCCACAGACCAAAACCCCACACCACAGATCAATAGCCCACACCACAGTCCAATAGCCCACACCACAGACCAATACCCCTCACCACAGTCCAATACCCCACACCACAGATCAATAGCCCTCACCACAGTCCAATAGCCCACACCACAGTCCAATAGCCCACACCACAGACCAATACCCCTCACCACAGTCCAATACCCCTCACCACAGTTCAATAGCCCACACCACAGTCCAATAGCCCACACCACAGTCCAATACCCCACACCACAGTATAATGCCCCACACCACAGTCCAATGCCCCACACCACAGTCCAATGCCCCACACCAGTCGAATAACCCTCACCACAGACGAATAGCCCACACCACAGACCACTACCCCTCACCACAGTCCAGTACCCCTCACCAAAGACCAATACCCCTCACCACAGTCCAGTACCCCTCACCACAGTCCAGTACCTCACACCACAGTCCAGTACCCCACACCACAGTCCAATACCCCTCACCACAGTCCAATACACCACACCACAGTCCAATACCCCACTCCACAGACCAAAACCTCACACCACAGATCAATAGCCCACACCACAGTCCAATACCCCACACCACAGTCCAATACCCCTCACCACAGTCCAATACCCCTCACCACAGTCCAATACCACTAACCACAGATCAATAGCCCTCACCACAGTCCAATAGCCCACACCACAGACCAATACCCCTCACCACAGTCCAATACCCCTCACCACAGTCCAATACCCCACACCACAGACCAATAGCCCACACCACAGACCAATACCCCACACCACAGTCCAATGCCCCACACCACAGTCCAATGCCCCACACCAGTCGAATAACCCTCACCACAGACGAATAGCCCACACCACAGACCACTACCCCTCACCACAGTCCAGTATCCCTCACCAAAGACCAGTACCCCTCACCACAGTCCAGTACCGCTCACCACAGTCCAGTACCCCACACCACAGTCCAGTACCCCACACCACAGTCCAGTACCCCTCACCACAGTCCAATACACCACACCACAGTCCAATACCCCTTACCACAGTCCAATACCCCACACCACAGATCAATACCCCTCACCACAGACCAATACCCCTCACCACAGTCCAGTACCCCTCACCACAGTCCAGTACCCCACACCACAGTCCAGTACCTCTCACCACAGTCCAGTACCTCTCACCACAGTCCAATAGCCCACACCACAGTCCAGTACCCCACACCACAGTCCAGTACCCCTCACCAAAGACCAATACCCCTCACCAAAGACCAATACCCCTCACCACAGTCCAGAACCCCACACCACAGTCCAGTACCCCACACCAAAGACCAGTACCCCTCACCAAAGACCAGTACCCCTCACCACACCACAGTCCAGAACCCCACACCACAGTCCAGTACCCCACACCAAAGACCAGTACCCCTCACCAAAGACCAATACCCCTCACCACACCACAGTCCAATACCCCACACCAAAGAACAGTACCCCTCACCAAAGACCAATACCCCTCACCACACCACAGTCCAATACCCCACACCAAACACCAATACCCCACACCAAAGACCAATACGCCTCACCAAAGACCAATACCCCTCACCAAAGACCAATACCCCTCACCACAGACCAGTACCCCCACACCACAGACCAGTGCCCCTCACCACAGACCAATACCCCACACCACAGTCCAATACCCCACACCACAGTCCAATACCCCACACCACAGTCCAATACCCCACACCACAGTCCAATACCACAAACCACAGACCAACAGACCACTACCCCACACCACAGTCCAATACCCCACTCCACAGACCAAAACCCCACACCACAGATCAATAGCCCACACCACAGTCCAATAGCCCACACCACAGACCAATACCCCTCACCACAGTCCAATACCCCACACCACAGATCAATAGCCCTCACCACAGTCCAATAGCCCACACCACAGTCCAATAGCCCACACCACAGACCAATACCCCTCACCACAGTCCAATACCCCACACCACAGTTCAATAGCCCACACCACAGTCCAATAGCCCACACCACAGTCCAGTACCTCACACCACAGTCCAGTACCTCACACCACAGTCCAGTACCCCACACCACAGTCCAATACCCCTCACCACAGTCCAATACACCACAGCACAGTCCAATACCCCTCACCACAGTCCAATACCCCACTCCACAGTCCAGTACCCCTCACCAAAGACCAATACCCCTCACCACAGACCAATACCCCACACCACAGTCCAATACCCCACACCACAGTCCAATACCCCAAACCACAGACCAACAGACCACTACCCCACACCACAGTCCAATACCCCACTCCACAGTCCAGTACCCCTCACCACAGTCCAATACCCCACACCACAGACCAAAACCCCACACCACAGATCAATAGCCCACACCACAGTCTAATAGCCCACACCACAGACCAATACCCCTCACCACAGTTCAATACCCCACACCACAGATCAATAGCCCTCACCACAGTCCAATAGCCCAAACCACAGACCAATACCCCTCACCACAGTCCAATACCCCTCACCACAGTCCAATACCTCACACCACAGACCAAAACCCCACACCACAGACCAATAGCCCACACCACAGTCCAATAGCCCACACCACAGACCAATACCCCACACCACAGTCCAATACCCCACACCACAGTATAATGCCCCACACCACAGTCCAATGCCACACACCAGTCGAATAACCCTCACCACAGTCGAATAACCCTCACCACAGACCACTACCCCACACCACAGTCCAGTACCCCTCACCACAGTCCAGTACCCCTCACCACAGTCCAGTACCCCTCACCACAGTCCAATACCCCACACCACAGTCCAGTACCCCACACCACAGTCCAGTACCCCACACCACAGTCCAATACCCCTCACCACAGTCCAATACACCACACCACAGTCCAATACCCCTCACCACAGTCCAATACCTCACACCACAGATCAATACCCCTCACCACAGTCCAATAGCCCACACCACAGTCCAATAGCCCACACCACAGTCCAATAGCCCACACCACAGACCAATACCCCACACCACAGACCAATACCCCACACCACAGTATAATGTCCCACACCACAGTCCAATGCCCCACACCAGTCGAATAACTCTCACCACAGACGAATAGCCCACACCACAGACCACTACCCCTCACCACAGTCCAGTACCCCTCACCACAGTCCAGTACCCCACACCACAGTCCAATACCCCTCACCACAGTCCAATACACCACACCACAGTCCAATACCCCACACCACAGATCAATACCCCACACCACAGTATAATGCCCCACACCAGTCGAATAACCCTCACCACAGTCCAGTACCCCACACCAAAGACCAATGCCCCACACCACAGTTCAATACCCCACACCACAGTCCAGTACCCCTCACCAAAGACCAATACCCCTCACCAAAGACCAATACCCCTCACCACAGTCCAGAACCCCACACCACAGTCCAGAACCCCACACCACAGTCCAGTACCCCACACCACAGTCCAGTACCCCTCACCACAGATCAATACCCCACACCAGTCGAATAACCCTCACCACAGACCAATAGCCCACACCACCGTCCAGTACCCCACACCAAAGACCAATACCCCACACCACAGTCCAATGCCCCACACCACAGTCCAATACCCCTCACCACAGTCCAGTACCCCTCACCACAGTGCAGTACCCCACACCAAAGACCAGTACCCATCACCACAGTCCAGTACCCCACACCACAGACCAGTGCCCCTCACCACAGACCAATACCCCACACCACAATCCAATACCCCAAACCACAGACCAACAGACCACTACCCCACACCACAGTCCAATACCCCACTCCACAGTCCAGTACCCCTCAGCACAGTCCAATGCCCCTCACCACAGTCCAGTACCCCACACCACAGTATAATGCCCCACACCACAGTCCAATGCCCCTCACCACAGTCCAGAACCCCACACCACAGTATAATGCCCCACACCACAGTATAATGCCCCACACCACAGTCCAATGCCCCTCACCACAGTCCAGTACCCCTCACCACAGTCCAGTACCCCTCACCACAGTCCAATACCCCTCACCAAAGACCAATACCCCTCACCACTGTCCAATACCCCTCTCCACAAATCAATAGCCCACACCACAGATCAATACCCCACACCACAGTCCAATACCCAAACCACAGACCAATAGCCCACACCACAGACCACTACTCCTCACCACAGTCCAATACCCGACTCCACAGTCCAATACCCCTCAGCGCACACAGACCAGTACCCAATACCACTGAAAAGTACCCCACACCACAGTCCAGTACCCCACACCGCAGTCCAATATCTCTCACCGATTTCCAATACTCCTCACCAGTCCTGTACCCGTCTCCACAGTCCAATACCCCACATCACAGACGAATACCCCTCAGCGCACACAGACATACCCAACACCACAGTCCAGTACCCCACACCAAAGACCAGTACCCCACACCGCAGACCAGTACCCCTCACCAAGTTCCAATACCCCTCAGCACAGACCAAAACCTCACACCACAGACCAATACCCCACACCACAGACAAGTACCCCGCACCACAATCGACCACCCCTCACCACAGTCGAATACCCCTCACCACAGTTGAATACCCCTCACCACAGTCCAGTACCCCACACCACAGTATAATGCCCCACACCACAGTCCAATGCCCCTCACCACAGTCCAGAACCCCACACCACAGTATAATGCCCCACACCACAGTATAATGCCCCACACCACAGTCCAATGCCCCTCACCACAGTCCAGTACCCCTCACCACAGTCCAGTACCCCTCACCACAGTCCAATACCCCTCACCAAAGACCAATACCCCTCACCACTGTCCAATACCCCTCTCCACAAATCAATAGCCCACACCACAGATCAATACCCCACACCACAGTCCAATACCCAAACCACAGACCAATAGCCCACACCACAGACCACTACTCCTCACCACAGTCCAATACCCGACTCCACAGTCCAATACCCCTCAGCGCACACAGACCAGTACCCAATACCACTGAAAAGTACCCCACACCACAGTCCAGTACCCCACACCGCAGTCCAATATCTCTCACCGATTTCCAATACTCCTCACCAGTCCTGTACCCGTCTCCACAGTCCAATACCCCACATCACAGACGAATACCCCTCAGCGCACACAGACATACCCAACACCACAGTCCAGTACCCCACACCAAAGACCAGTACCCCACACCGCAGACCAGTACCCCTCACCAAGTTCCAATACCCCTCAGCACAGACCAAAACCTCACACCACAGACCAATACCCCACACCACAGACAAGTACCCCGCACCACAATCGACCACCCCTCACCACAGTCGAATACCCCTCACCACAGTCCAGTAACCCACACCACAGACCATTACCGCACATCACAGTCCAGTACCCAACACCAAAGACCAGTACCCCAAACCAAAGACCAATAACCCCACCACAGTCGAATAAACCTAACCACAGTCCAGTACCCCACATCACAGTCCAATATCTCTCACCAATTTCCAATACCCCTCACCAGTCCTGTACCCTTCTCCACAGTCCAATACCCTACACCACAGTACAATACCCCAGACTGTAGTCCAGTACCCATCACCACAGTGCAATACCCCACACCACAGTCCAATAGCCCACACCGCAGACCAGTACCGCTCACCACAGTCCAATGCCCCTCACCACAGTCCAGTACCCCACACCAAAGACCAATACCCCACACCACAGTCCAATGCCCCGCACCACAGTCCAGTACCCCACACCACAGTCCAATGCCCCTCACCACAGTCCAGTACCCCTCACTACAGTCCAATACCCCTCACCACAGTCCAATACCCCTCACCAAAGACCAATACCCCTCACCACAGTCCAATACCCCTCACCACAGTCCAATACCCCTCACCACAGTACAATACCCCTCTACACAGATCAATAGCCCACACCACAGATCAATACCCCAAACCATAGTCCAATACCCCAAACCACAGACCAATAGCCCACACCACAGACCACTACCCCACACCACAGTCCAATACCCCACTCCACAGTCCAATACCCCTCACCACAGTCCAATACCCCTCAGCGCACACAGACGTACCCAACACCACAGTCCAGTACCCCACACCAAAGTCCAGTACCCCACACCAAAGACCAATGCCCCACACCAAAGACCAGTCCCACTCACCGCAGACCAGTCCCACTCACCGCAGACCAGTACCCCACACCGGAGTCCAATATCTCTCACCAATTTCCAATACTCCTCACCAGTCCTGTACCTGTCTCCACAGTCCAATACCCCACATCACAGACGAATACCCCTCAGCGCACACAGACGTACCGAACACCACAGTCCAGTACCCCACACCAAAGATCAGTCCCACTCACCGCAGACCAGTACCCCACACCGCAGACCAGTCCCACTCACCGCAGACCAGTACCCCACACCGCAGACCAGTCCCACTCACCGCAGACCAGTACCCCACACCGCAGTCCAATATCTCTCACCGATTTCCAATACTCCTCACCAGTCCTGTACCCGTCTCCACAGTCCAATACCCCACACCACAGATCAATAGCCCACACCACAGACCAATAGACCACACCACAGACCAGTACCCCCACCACAGTCCAATACCCCTCACCACAGATCAATAGCCCACACCACAGTCCAGTACCGCTCATCGCAGACCAGTACCCCTCACCAAGTTCCAATACCCCTCACCACAGTCCAATACCCCACACCACAGATCAATAGCCCACACCACAGATCAATAGCCCACACCACAGACCAATACCCCTCACCACAGTCCAATACCCCACACCACAGACCAAAACCCCACACCACAGACCAAAACCCCACACCACAGACCAATAGTCCACACCACAGTCCAATAGCCCACACCACAGACCAATACCCCTCACCACAGTCCAATACCCCACACCACAGACCAAAACACCACACCGCAGACAAAAACCCCACACCACAGACCAATAGCCCCCACCACAGACCAGTACCCCCACCACAGACCAGTACCCCACCACAGACCAGTACCCCACACCACAGTCCAATACCCCTCACCACAGTCCAATACCTCACACCACAGATCAATAGCCCACACCACAGTCCAGTACCGCTGACTGCAGACCAGTACCCCTCATCAAGTTCCAATACCCCTCAGCACAGACCAATAGCCCCCACCACAGACCAGTACCCCCACCAGAGACCAGTACCCCACCACAGACCAGTACCCCACACCACAGTCCAATACCCCTCACCACAGTCCAATACCTCACACCACAGACCAGTACCCCACACCACAGTCGACCACCCCTCACCACAGTCCAGTAACCCACACCACAGACCATTACCGCACATCACAGTCCAATATCTCTCACCAATTTCCAATACCCCTCACCAGTCCTGTACCCTTCTCCACAGTCCAATACCCTACACCACAGTACAATACCCCAGACTATAGTCCAGTACCCATCACCACAGTGCAATACCCCACACCACAGTCCAATAGCCCACACCACAGACCAGTACCGCTCACCACAGACCAATACCCCACACCACAGACCAGTACCCCTCACCAAGTTCCAGTACCCCTCACCACAGTCCAATAGCCCACACCACAGTCCAATAGCCCACACCACAGACCAGTACCCCTCACCAAGTTCCAGTACCCCTCACCACAGTCCAATACCCCTCACCACAGATCAATAGCCCACACCACAGTCCAGTACCGCTCACCGCAGACCAGTACCCTCACCAAGTTCCAATACCCCTCACCACAGTCCAATACCACTCAACACAGATCAATAGCCCACACCACAGTCCAGTACCCCCACCACAGACCAGTACCCCACACCACAGTCCAATACCACTCACCACAGATCAATAGCCCACACCACAGTCCAATACCTCACACCACAGACCAGTACCCCCACCAGAGACCAGTACCCCACCACAGACCAGTACCCCACACCACAGTCCAATACCCCTCACCACAGTCCAATACCTCACACCACAGACCAGTACCCCACACCACAGTCGACCACCCCTCACCACAGTCCAGTAACCCACACCACAGACCATTACCGCACATCACAGTCCAATATCTCTCACCAATTTCCAATACCCCTCACCAGTCCTGTACCCTTCTCCACAGTCCAATACCCTACACCACAGTACAATACCCCAGACTGTAGTCCAGTACCCATCACCACAGTGCAATACCCCACACCACAGACCAGTACCGCTCACCACAGACCAATACCCCACACCACAGACCAGTACCCCTCACCAAGTTCCAGTACCCCTCACCACAGACCAGTACCCCACACCACAGACCAGTACCCCTCACCACAGACCAGTACCCCTCACCACAGTCCAGTACCCCTCATCACAGTCCAGTACCCCTCACCACAGTCCAGTACCCCTCACCACAGACCAGTACCCCTCATCACAGACCAGTACCCCTCACCACAGACCAGTAATCCTCACCAAGTTCCAATACCCCTTACCAAAGACCAGTACCCTCACCACAGTCCAATACCCCTCATTACAGTCCAGTACCCCACACCACAGACCAATAGCCCACACCACAGATCAATAGCCCACACCACAGTCCAGTACCACTCACTGCAGACCAGTACCCCTCACCAAGTTCCAATACCCCTCACCACAGTCCAATACCCCACACCACAGAACAAAACCCCACACCACAGAACAAAACCCCACACCACAGACCATTACCGCACATCACAGTCCAGTACCCCAAACCAAAGACCAATAACCCTCACCACAGTCGAATAACCCTCACCACAGTCGAATAACCCTCACCACAGTCCAGTACCCCACATCGCAGTCCAATATCTCTCACCAATTTCCAATACCCCTCACCAGTCCTGTATCCTTCTCCACAGTCCAATACCCTACACCACAGTACAATACCCCAGACTGTAGTCCAGTACCCATCACCAGTGCAATACCCCACACCACAGTCCAATAGCCCACACCACAGACCAGTACCCCTCACCAAGTTCCAGTACCCCTCACCACAGTCCAATACCCCTCACCACAGATCAATAGCCCACACCACAGTCCAGTACCGCTCACCGCAGACCAGTACCCTCACCAAGTTCCAATACCCCTCACCACAGTCCAATACCACTCAACACAGATCAATAGCCCACACCACAGTCCAGTACCCCCACCAGAGACCAGTACCCCACCACAGACCAGTACCCCACACCACAGTCCAATACCCCTCACCACAGTCCAATACCTCACACCACAGACCAGTACCCCACACCACAGTCGACCACCCCTCACCACAGTCCAGTAACCCACACCACAGACCATTACCGCACATCACAGTCCAATATCTCTCACCAATTTCCAATACCCCTCACCAGTCCTGTACCCTTCTCCACAGTCCAATACCCTACACCACAGTACAATACCCCAGACTGTAGTCCAGTACCCATCACCACAGTGCAATACCCCACACCACAGACCAGTACCGCTCACCACAGACCAATACCCCACACCACAGACCAGTACCCCTCACCAAGTTCCAGTACCCCTCACCACAGACCAGTACCCCACACCACAGACCAGTACCCCTCACCACAGACCAGTACCCCTCACCACAGTCCAGTACCCCTCATCATAGTCCAGTACCCCTCACCACAGTCCAGTACCCCTCACCACAGACCAGTACCCCTCACCACAGACCAGTACCCCTCACCACAGACCAGTAATCCTCACCAAGTTCCAGTACCCCTCACCACAGTCCAATAGCCCACACCACAGGCCAATAGCCCACACCACAGACCAATAGCCCACACCACAGTCCAGTACCCCTCACCAAGTTCCAATACCCCTCACCACAGTCTAATACCCCTCACCACAGATCAATAGCCCACACCACAGTCCAGTACCCCTCACAGCAGACCAGTACCCCTCACAGCAGACCAGTACCCCTCACCAAGTTCCAATACCCCTCACCACAGTCCAATACCCCTCACCACAGATCAATAGCCCACACCACAGTCCAGTACCGCTCACCGCAGACCAGTACCCTCACCAAGTTCCAATACCCCTCACCACAGTCCAATACCACTCACCACAGATCAATAGCCCACACCACAGTCCAATACCCCTCACCACAGTCCAATACCCCTCACCAAAGACCAATACCCCTCACCACACCACAGTCCAATACCCCACACCAAAGACCAGTACCCCTCACCAAAGACCAATACCCCTCACCACACCACAGTCCAATACCCCACACCAAACACCAATACCCCAACCAAAGACCAGTACGCCTCACCAAAGACCAATACCCCTCACCACAGACCAGTAACCCACACCACAGACCAGTGCCCCTCACCACAGACCAATACCCCACACCACAGTCCAATACCCCAAACCACAGTCCAATACCCCAAACCACAGACCAATACCCCTCACCACAGACCAATACCCCTCACCACAGACCAATACCCCTCACCAGTCCAATACCCCACACCACAGTCCAATAGCCCACACCACAGTCCAATAGCCCACACCACAGTCCAATACCCCACACCACAGTCCAATACCCCACACCACAGTCCAATAGCCCACACCACAGTATAATGCCCCACACCACAGTCCAATGCCCCACACCACAGTCCAATGCCCCACACCAGTCGAATAACCCTCACCACAGTCGAATAGCCCACACCACAGACCACTACCCCACACCACAGTCCAGTACCCCTCACCAAAGACCAATACCCCTCACCACAGTCCAGTACCCCTCACCACAGTCCAGTACCCCACACCACAGTCCATTACCTCTCACCACAGTCCAATAGCCCACACCACAGTCCAATAGCCCACACCACAGTCCAGTACCCCACACCACAGTCCAGTACCCCTCACCAAAGACCAATACCCCTCACCAAAGACCAATACCCCTCACCACAGTCCAGAACCCCACACCACAGTCCAGTACCCCACACCAAAGACCAGTACCCCTCACCAAAGACAAGTACCCCTCACCACACCACAGTCCAGAACCCCACACCACAGTCCAGTACCCCACACCAAAGACCAGTACCCCTCACCAAAGACCAATACCCCTCACCACACCACAGTCCAATACCCCACACCAAAGACCAATACGCCTCACCAAAGACCAATACCCCTCACCAAAGACCAATACCCCTCACCACAGACCAGTACCCCACACCACAGACCAGTGCCCCTCATCACAGACCAATACCCCACACCACAGTCCAATACCCCAAACCACAGACCAACAGACCACTACCCCACACCACAGTCCAATACCCCACTCCACAGACCAAAACCTCACACCACAGATCAATAGCCCACACCACAGTCCAATACCCCACACCACAGTCCAATACCCCTCACCACAGTCCAATACCCCTAACCACAGATCAATAGCCCTCACCACAGTCCAATAGCCCACACCACAGACCAATACCCCTCACCACAGTCCAATACCCCTCACCACAGTCCAATACCCCTCACCACAGTCCAATACCCCAAACCACAGACCAATAGCCCACACCACAGACCACTACCCCACACCACAGTCCAATACCCCACTCCACAGTCCAATACCCCTCACCACAGTCCAATACCCCTCAGCGCACACAGACGTACCCAACACCACAGTCCAGTACCCCACACCAAAGTCCAGTACCCCACACCAAAGACCAATGCCCCACACCAAAGACCAGTCCCACTCACCGCAGACCAGTCCCACTCACCGCAGACCAGTACCCCACACCGGAGTCCAATATCTCTCACCAATTTCCAATACTCCTCACCAGTCCTGTACCTGTCTCCACAGTCCAATACCCCACATCACAGACGAATACCCCTCAGCGCACACAGACGTACCGAACACCACAGTCCAGTACCCCACACCAAAGATCAGTCCCACTCACCGCAGACCAGTACCCCACACCGCAGACCAGTCCCACTCACCGCAGACCAGTACCCCACACCGCAGACCAGTCCCACTCACCGCAGACCAGTACCCCACACCGCAGTCCAATATCTCTCACCGATTTCCAATACTCCTCACCAGTCCTGTACCCGTCTCCACAGTCCAATACCCCACACCACAGATCAATAGCCCACACCACAGACCAATAGACCACACCACAGACCAGTACCCCCACCACAGTCCAATACCCCTCACCACAGATCAATAGCCCACACCACAGTCCAGTACCGCTCATCGCAGACCAGTACCCCTCACCAAGTTCCAATACCCCTCACCACAGTCCAATACCCCACACCACAGATCAATAGCCCACACCACAGATCAATAGCCCACACCACAGACCAATACCCCTCACCACAGTCCAATACCCCACACCACAGACCAAAACCCCACACCACAGACCAAAACCCCACACCACAGACCAATAGTCCACACCACAGTCCAATAGCCCACACCACAGACCAATACCCCTCACCACAGTCCAATACCCCACACCACAGACCAAAACACCACACCGCAGACAAAAACCCCACACCACAGACCAATAGCCCCCACCACAGACCAGTACCCCCACCACAGACCAGTACCCCACCACAGACCAGTACCCCACACCACAGTCCAATACCCCTCACCACAGTCCAATACCTCACACCACAGATCAATAGCCCACACCACAGTCCAGTACCGCTGACTGCAGACCAGTACCCCTCATCAAGTTCCAATACCCCTCAGCACAGACCAATAGCCCCCACCACAGACCAGTACCCCCACCAGAGACCAGTACCCCACCACAGACCAGTACCCCACACCACAGTCCAATACCCCTCACCACAGTCCAATACCTCACACCACAGACCAGTACCCCACACCACAGTCGACCACCCCTCACCACAGTCCAGTAACCCACACCACAGACCATTACCGCACATCACAGTCCAATATCTCTCACCAATTTCCAATACCCCTCACCAGTCCTGTACCCTTCTCCACAGTCCAATACCCTACACCACAGTACAATACCCCAGACTATAGTCCAGTACCCATCACCACAGTGCAATACCCCACACCACAGTCCAATAGCCCACACCACAGACCAGTACCGCTCACCACAGACCAATACCCCACACCACAGACCAGTACCCCTCACCAAGTTCCAGTACCCCTCACCACAGTCCAATAGCCCACACCACAGTCCAATAGCCCACACCACAGACCAGTACCCCTCACCAAGTTCCAGTACCCCTCACCACAGTCCAATACCCCTCACCACAGATCAATAGCCCACACCACAGTCCAGTACCGCTCACCGCAGACCAGTACCCTCACCAAGTTCCAATACCCCTCACCACAGTCCAATACCACTCAACACAGATCAATAGCCCACACCACAGTCCAGTACCCCCACCACAGACCAGTACCCCCACACCACAGTCCAATACCACTCACCACAGATCAATAGCCCACACCACAGTCCAATACCTCACACCACAGACCAGTACCCCCACCAGAGACCAGTACCCCACCACAGACCAGTACCCCACACCACAGTCCAATACCCCTCACCACAGTCCAATACCTCACACCACAGACCAGTACCCCACACCACAGTCGACCACCCCTCACCACAGTCCAGTAACCCACACCACAGACCATTACCGCACATCACAGTCCAATATCTCTCACCAATTTCCAATACCCCTCACCAGTCCTGTACCCTTCTCCACAGTCCAATACCCTACACCACAGTACAATACCCCAGACTGTAGTCCAGTACCCATCACCACAGTGCAATACCCCACACCACAGACCAGTACCGCTCACCACAGACCAATACCCCACACCACAGACCAGTACCCCTCACCAAGTTCCAGTACCCCTCACCACAGACCAGTACCCCACACCACAGACCAGTACCCCTCACCACAGACCAGTACCCCTCACCACAGTCCAGTACCCCTCATCACAGTCCAGTACCCCTCACCACAGTCCAGTACCCCTCACCACAGACCAGTACCCCTCATCACAGACCAGTACCCCTCACCACAGACCAGTAATCCTCACCAAGTTCCAATACCCCTTACCAAAGACCAGTACCCTCACCACAGTCCAATACCCCTCATTACAGTCCAGTACCCCACACCACAGACCAATAGCCCACACCACAGATCAATAGCCCACACCACAGTCCAGTACCACTCACTGCAGACCAGTACCCCTCACCAAGTTCCAATACCCCTCACCACAGTCCAATACCCCACACCACAGAACAAAACCCCACACCACAGAACAAAACCCCACACCACAGACCATTACCGCACATCACAGTCCAGTACCCCAAACCAAAGACCAATAACCCTCACCACAGTCGAATAACCCTCACCACAGTCGAATAACCCTCACCACAGTCCAGTACCCCACATCGCAGTCCAATATCTCTCACCAATTTCCAATACCCCTCACCAGTCCTGTATCCTTCTCCACAGTCCAATACCCTACACCACAGTACAATACCCCAGACTGTAGTCCAGTACCCATCCACCAGTGCAATACCCCACACCACAGTCCAATAGCCCACACCACAGACCAGTACCCCTCACCAAGTTCCAGTACCCCTCACCACAGTCCAATACCCCTCACCACAGATCAATAGCCCACACCACAGTCCAGTACCGCTCACCGCAGACCAGTACCCTCACCAAGTTCCAATACCCCTCACCACAGTCCAATACCACTCAACACAGATCAATAGCCCACACCACAGTCCAGTACCCCCACCAGAGACCAGTACCCCACCACAGACCAGTACCCCACACCACAGTCCAATACCCCTCACCACAGTCCAATACCTCACACCACAGACCAGTACCCCACACCACAGTCGACCACCCCTCACCACAGTCCAGTAACCCACACCACAGACCATTACCGCACATCACAGTCCAATATCTCTCACCAATTTCCAATACCCCTCCACCAGTCCTGTACCCTTCTCCACAGTCCAATACCCTACACCACAGTACAATACCCCAGACTGTAGTCCTAGTACCCATCACCACAGTGCAATACCCCACACCACAGACCAGTACCGCTCACCACAGACCAATACCCCACACCACAGACCAGTACCCCTCACCAAGTTCCAGTACCCCCTCACCACAGACCAGTACCCCACACCACAGACCAGTACCCCTCACCACAGACCAGTACCCCTCACCACAGTCCAGTACCCCTCATCATAGTCCAGTACCCCTCACCACAGTCCAGTACCCCTCACCACAGACCAGTACCCTCACCACAGACCAGTACCCCTCACCACAGACCAGTAATCTCACCAAGTTCCAGTACCCCTCACCACAGTCCAATAGCCCACCACCACAGGCCAATAGCCCACACCACAGACCAATAGCCCACACCACAGTCCAGTACCCCTCACCAAGTTCCCAATACCCCTCACCACAGTCTAATACCCCTCACACAGATCAATAGCCCACACCACAGTCCAGTACCCTCACAGCAGACCAGTACCCCTCACAGCAGACCAGTACCCTCACCAAGTTCCAATACCCCTCACCACAGTCCAATACCCCTCACCACAGATCAATAGCCCACACCACAGTCCAGTACCGCTCACCGCAGACCAGTACCCTCACCAAGTTCCAATACCCTCACCACAGTCCAATACCACTCACCACAGATCAATAGCCCACACCACAGTCCAATACCCCTCACCACAGTCCAATACCCCTCACCAAAGACCAATACCCCCTCACCACACCACAGTCCAATACCCCACACCAAAGACCAGTACCCCTCACCAAAGACCAATACCCCTCACCACACCACAGTCCAATACCCACACCAAACACCAATACCCCAACCATAAGACCAGTACGCCTCACCAAAGACCAATACCCCTCACCACAGACCAGTAACCCACACCACAGACCAGTGCCCCTCACCACAGACCAATACCCCACACCACAGTCCAATACCCCAAACCACAGTCCAATACCCCAAACCACAGACCAATACCCCTCCACCACAGACCCAATCCCCTCACCACAGACCAATACCCCTCACCAGTCCAATACCCCACACCACAGTCCAATAGCCCACACCACAGTCCAATAGCCCACACCACAGTCCAATACCCCACACCACAGTCCAATACCCCACACCACAGTCCAATAGCCCACACCACAGTATATGCCCCACACCACAGTCCAATGCCCCACACCACAGTCCAATGCCCCACACCAGTCGAATAACCCTCACCACATCGAATAGCCCACACCACCAGACCACTACCCCACACCACAGTCCAGTACCCCTCACCAAAGACCAATACCCCTCACCACAGTCCAGTACCCCTCACCACAGTCCAGTACCCCACACCACAGTCCATTACCTCTCACCACAGTCCAATAGCCCACACCACAGTCCAATAGCCCACACCACAGTCCAGTACCCCACACCACAGTCCAGTACCCCTCACCAAAGACCAATACCCCTCACCAAAGACCAATACCCTCACCACAGTCCAGAACCCCACACCACAGTCCAGTACCCCACACCAAAGACCAGTACCCCTCACCAAAGACAAGTACCCCTCACCACACCACAGTCCAGAACCCCACACCACAGTCCAGTACCCCACACCAAAGACCAGTACCCCTCACCAAAGACCAATACCCCTCACCACACCACAGTCCAATACCCCACACCAAAGACCAATACGCCTCACCAAAGACCAATACCCCGCACCAAAGACCAATACCCCTCACCACAGACCAGTACCCCACACCACAGACCAGTGCCCCTCATCACAGACCAATACCCCACACCACAGTCCAATACCCCAAACCACAGACCAACAGACCACTACCCCACACCACAGTCCAATACCCCACTCCACAGACCAAAACCTCACACCACAGATCAATAGCCCACACCACAGTCCAATACCCCACACCACAGTCCAATACCCTCACCACAGTCCAATACCCTAACCACAGATCAATAGCCCTCACCACAGTCCAATAGCCCCACACCACAGACCAATACCCTCACCACAGTCCAATACCCCTCACCACAGTCCAATACCCCTCACCACAGTCCAATACCCACACCACAGACCAATACCCCCACACCACAGACAATACCCACACCACAGTCCAATACCCCACACCACAGTCCAGTACCCCTCACCACAGTCCAATACACCACACCCACAGTCCAATACCCCTCACCACAGTCCAATACCCCACACCACAGATCAATACCCCCTCACCACAGACTAATACCCCTCACCACAGTCCAGTACCCCCTCACCACAGTCCAGTACCTCTCACCACAGTCCAATAGCCCACACCACAGTCCAGTACCCCACACCACAGTCCAGTACCCCTCACCAAAGACCAATACCCCTCACCAAAGACCAATACCCCTCACCACAGTCCAGAACCCCACACCACAGTCCAGTTACCCCACACCAAAGACCAGTACCCCTCACCAAAGACCAGTACCCCTCACCACACCACAGTCCAGAACCCCACACCACAGTCCAGTACCCCACACCAAAGACCAGTACCCCTCACCAAAGACCAATACCCCTCACCACACCACAGTCCAATACCCCACACCAAAGACCAGTACCCCTCACCAAAGACCAATACCCCTCACCACACCACAGTCCAATACCCCACACCAAACACCAATACCCCACACCAAAGACCAATACGCCTCACCAAAGACCAATACCCCTCACCAAAGACCAATACCCCTCACACAGACCAGTACCCCACACCACAGACCAGTGCCCCTCACCACAGACCAATACCCCACACCACAATCCAATACCCCACACCACAGTCAATACCCCAAACCACAGACAACAGACCACTACCCCACACCACAGTCCAATACCCCACTCCACAGACCAAAACCCCACACCCACAGATCAATAGCCCACACCACAGTCCAATAGCCACACACAGACCAATACCCTCACCACAGTCCAATACACCACACCACAGATCAATAGCCCTCACCACAGTCCAATAGCCCACACCACAGTCCAATAGCCCACACCACAGACCAATACCCCTCACCACAGTCCAATACCCCCTCACCACAGTTCAATAGCCCACACCACAGTCCAATAGCCACACCACAGTCCAATACCCCACACCACAGTATAATGCCCCACACCACAGTCCAATGCCCCACACCACAGTCCCAATGCCCCACACCAGTCGAATAACCCTCACCACAGACGAATAGCCCACACCACAGACCACTACCCCTCACCACAGTCCAGTACCCCTCACCAAAGACCAATACCCCTCACCACAGTCCAGTACCCCTCACCACAGTCCAGTACCTCACACCACAGTCCAGTACCCCACACCACAGTCCAATACCCCTCACCACAGTCCAATACACCACACCACAGTCCAATACCCCCCACCCTACCTCACACCCAGGACCACAAAAACCTCACACCACAGATCAATAGCCCCACCACAGTCCAATACCCCACACCACAGTCCAATACCCCTCACCACAGTCCAATACCCCTCACCACAGTCCAATACCACTAACCACAGATCAATAGCCCTCACCACAGTCCAATAGCCCACACCACAGACCAATACCCCTCACCACAGTCCAATACCCCTCACCACAGTCCAATACCCCACACCACAGACCAATAGCCCACACCACAGACCAATACCCCACACCACAGTCCAATGCCCCCACACCACAGTCCAATGCCCCACACCAGTCGAATAACCCTCACCACAGACGAAATAGCCCACACCACAGACCACTACCCCTCACCACAGTCCAGTATCCCTCACCAAAGACCAGTACCCCTCACCACAGTCCCAGTACCGCTCACCACAGTCCAGTACCCCACACCACAGTCCCAGTACCCCACACCACAGTCCAGTACCCCTCACCACAGTCCAATACACCACACCACAGTCCAATACCCCTTACCACAGTCCAATACCCCACACCACAGATCAATACCCCTCACCACAGACCAATACCCCTCACCACAGTCCAGTACCCCTCACCACAGTCCAGTACCCCACACCACAGTCCAGTACCTCTCACCACAGTCCAGTACCTCTCACCACAGTCCAATAGCCCACACCACAGTCCAGTACCCCACACCACAGTCCAGTACCCCTCACCAAAGACCAATACCCCTCACCAAAGACCAATACCCCTCACCACAGTCCCAGAACCCCACACCACAGTCCAGTACCCCACACCAAAGACCAGTACCCCTCACCAAAGACCAGTACCCCTCACCACACCACAGTCCAGAACCCCACACCACAGTCCAGTACCCCACACCAAAGACCAGTACCCCTCACCAAAGACCAATACCCCTCACCACACCACAGTCCAATACCCCACACCAAAGAACAGTACCCCTCACCAAAGACCAATACCACTCACCACACCACAGTCCAATACCCCACACCAAACACCAATACCCCACACCAAAGACCAATACGCCTCACCAAAGACCAATACCCCTCACCAAAGACCAATACCCCCTCCACCACAGACCAGTACCCCACACCACAGACCAGTGCCCCTCACCACAGACCAATACCCCACACCACAGTCCAATACCCCACCACCACAGTCCCAATTACCCCACACCACAGTCCAATACCCCACACCACAGTCCAATACCCCACACCACAGTCCAATACCACAAACCACAGACCAACAGACCACTACCCCACACCACAGTCCAATACCCCACTCCACAGACCAAAACCCCACACCACAGATCAATAGCCCACACCACAGTCCAATAGCCCACACCACAGACCAATACCCCTCACCACAGTCCAATACCCCACAACCACAGATCAATAGCCCTCACCACAGTCCAATAGCCCACACCACAGTCCAATAGCCCACACCACAGACCAATACCCCTCACCACAGTCCAATACCCCACACCACAGTTCAATAGCCCACACCACAGTCCAATAGCCCACACCACAGTCCAGTACCTCACACCACAGTCCAGTACCTTCACACCACAGTCCAGTACCCCACACCACAGTCCAAATACCCCTCACCACAGTCCAATACACCACAGCACAGTCCAATACCCTCACCACAGTCCAATACCCCACTCCACAGTCCAGTACCCCTCACCAAAGACCAATACCCCTCACCACAGGACCAATACCCCACACCACAGTCCAATACCCCACACCACAGTCCAATACCCCAAACCACAGACCAACAGACCACTACCCCACACCACAGTCCAATACCCCACTCCACAGTCCAGTACCCCTCACCACAGTCCAATACCCCACACCCACAGACCAAAACCCCACACCACAGATCAATAGCCCACACCACAGTCTAATAGCCCACACCACAGACCAATACCCCTCACCACAGTTCAATACCCCACACCACAGATCAATAGCCCTCACCACAGTCCAATAGCCCAAACCACAGACCAATACCCCTCACCACAGTCCAATTACCCCCTCACCACAGTCCAATACCTCACACCACAGACCAAAACCCCACACCACAGACCAATAGCCCACACCACAGTCCAATAGCCCCACACCCACAGACCAATACCCCCACACCACAGTCCAATACCCCACACCACAGTATAATGCCCCACACCACAGTCCAATGCCACACACCAGTCGAATAACCCTCCCACAGTCGAATAACCCTCACCACAGACCACTACCCCACACCCACAGTCCAGTACCCCTCACCACAGTCCAGTACCCCTCACCACAGTCCAATACCCCACACCACAGTCCAGTACCCCACACCACAGTCCAGTACCCCACACCACAGTCCAATACCCCTCACCACAGTCCAATACACCACACCACAGTCCAATACCCCTCACCACAGTCCAATACCTCACACCACAGATCAATACCCCTCACCACAGTCCTATAGCCCACACCACAGTCCAATAGCCCACACCACAGTCCAATAGCCCACACCACAGACCAATACCCCACACCACAGACCAATACCCCACACCACAGTATAATGTCCCACACCACAGTCCAATGCCCCACACCAGTCGAATAACTCTCACCACAGACGAATAGCCCACACCACAGACCACTACCCCTCACCACAGTCCAGTAACCCCTCACCACAGTCCAGTACCCCACACCACAGTCCAATACCCCTCACCACAGTCCAATACACCACACCACAGTCCAATACCCCACACCACAGATCAATACCCCACACCACAGTATAATGCCCCACACCAGTCGAATAACCCTCACCACAGTCCAGTACCCCACACCAAAGACCAATGCCCCACACCACAGTTCAATACCCCCACACCACAGTCCAGTACCCCTCACCAAAGACCAATACCCCTCACCAAAGACCAATACCCCTCACCACAGTCCAGAACCCCACACCACAGTCCAGAACCCCACACCACAGTCCAGTACCCCACACCACAGTCCAGTACCCCTCACCACAGATCAATACCCCACACCAGTCGAATAACCCTCACCACAGACCAATAGCCCACCACCACCGTCCAGTACCCCACACCAAAGACCAATACCCCACACCACAGTCCAATGCCCCACACCACAGTCCAATACCCCTCACCACAGTCCAGTACCCCTCACCACAGTGCAGTACCCCACACCAAAGACCAGTACCCATCACCACAGTCCAGTACCCCACACCACAGACCAGTGCCCCTCACCACAGACCATACCCCACACCACAATCCAATACCCCAAACCACAGACCAACAGACCACTACCCCACACCACAGTCCAATACCCACTCCCACAGTCCAGTACCCCTCAGCACAGTCCAATGCCCCTCCACCACAGTCCAAGTAGCCCACAACACCACAGTATAATGCCCCACACCACAGTCCAATGCCCCTCACCACGTCCAGAACCCCACACCACAGTATAATGCCCCACACCACAGTATAATGCCCCACACCACAGTCCAATGCCCCTCACCACAGTCCAGTACCCCTCACCACAGTCCAGTACCCCTCACCACAGTCCAATACCCCTCACCAAAGACCAATACCCCTCACCACTGTCCAATACCCCTCTCCACAAATCAATAGCCCACACCACAGATCAATACCCCACACCACAGTCCAATACCCAAACCACAGACCAATAGCCCACACCACAGACCACTACTCCTCACCACAGTCCAATACCCGACTCCACAGTCCAATACCCCTCAGCGCACACAGACCAGTACCCAATACCACTGAAAAGTACCCCACACACAGTCCAGTACCCCACACCGCAGTCCAATATCTCTCACCGATTTCCAATACTCCTCACCAGTCCTGTACCCGTCTCCACAGTCCAATACCCCACATCACAGACGAATACCCTCAGCGCACACAGACATACCCAACACCACAGTCCAGGTACCCCACACCAAAGACCAGAACCCCACACCGCAGACCAGTACCCCTCACCAAGTTCCAATACCCTCAGCACAGACCAAAACCTCACACCACAGACAAATACCCACACCACAGACAAGTACCCCGCACCACAATCGACCACCCCTCACCACAGTCGAATACCCCTCACCACAGTTGAATACCCCTCACCACAGTCCAGTACCCCACACCACAGTATAATGCCCCACACCACAGTCCAATGCCCCTCACCACAGTCCAGAACCCCACACCACAGTATAATGCCCCACACCACAGTATAATGCCCCACACCACAGTCCAATGCCCGCTCACCACAGTCCAGGTACCCCTCACCACAGTCCAGTACCCCTCACCACAGTCCAATCCCCCACCAAAGACCAATACCCCTCACCACCTGTCCAATACCCCTCTCCACAAATCAATAGCCCACACCACAGATCAATACCCCACACCACAGTCCAATACCCAAACCACAGACCAATAGCCCACACCACAGACCACTACTCCTCACCACAGTCCAATACCGACTCCACAGTCCAATACCCCTCAGCGCACACAGACCAGTACCCATACCACTGAAAAGTACCCCACACCACAGTCCAGTACCCCACACCGCAGTCCAATATCTCTCACCGATTTCCAATACTCCTCACCAGTCCTGTACCCGTCTTCCACAGTCCAATACCCCACATCACAGACGAATACCCCTCAGCGCACACAGACATACCCAACACCACAGTCCAGTACCCCACACCAAAGACCAGTACCCCACACCGCAGACCCAGTACCCCTCACCAAGTTCCAATACCCCTCAGCACAGACCAAAACCTCACACCACAGACCAATACCCCACACCACAGACAAGTACCCCGCACCACAATCGACCACCCCTCACCACAGTCGAATACCCCTCACCACAGTCCAGTAACCCACACCACAGACCATTACCGCACATCACAGTCCAGTACCCAACACCAAAGACCAGTACCCCAAACCAAAGACCAATAACCCCACCACAGTCGAATAAACCTAACCACAGTCCAGTACCCCACATCACAGTCCAATATCTCTCACCAATTTCCAATACCCCTCACCAGTCCTGTACCCTTCTCCACAGTCCAATACCCTACACCACAGTACAATACCCCAGACTGTAGTCCAGTACCCATCACCACAGTGCAATACCCCACACCACAGTCCAATAGCCCACACCGCAGACCAGTACCGCTCACCACCAGTCCAATGCCCCTCACCACAGTCCAGTACCCCACACCAAAGACCAATACCCCACACCACAGTCCAATGCCCCCGCACCACAGTCCAGTACCCCACACCACAGTCCAATGCCCTCACCACAGTCCAGTACCCCTCACTACAGTCCAATACCCCTCACCACAGTCCAATACCCCTCACCAAAGACCAATACCCCTCACCACAGTCCAATACCCCTCACCACAGTCCAATACCCCTCACCACAGTCCAATACCCCTCTACACAGATCAATAGCCCACACCACAGATCAATACCCCCAAACCATAGTCCAATACCCCAAACCACAGACCAATAGCCCACACCACAGACCACTTACCCCACACCACAGTCCAATACCCCACTCCACAGTCAATACCCCTCACCACAGTCCAATACCCCTCAGCGCACACAGAGTACCCAACACCACAGTCCAGTACCCCACACCAAAGTCCAGTACCCCACACCAAAGACCACTGCCCCACACCAAAGACCATCCCACTCACCGCAGACCAGTCCCACTCACCGCAGACCAGTACCCCACACCGGGAGTCCAATATCTCTCACCAATTTCCAATACTCCTCACCAGTCCTGTACCTGTCTCCACAGTCCAATACCCCACATCACAGACGAATACCCCTCAGCGCACACAGACGTACCGAACACCACAGTCCAGTACCCCACACCAAAGATCAGTCCACTCACCGCAGACCAGTACCCCACACCGCAGACCAGTCCCACTCACCGCAGACCAGTACCCCACACCGCAGACCAGTCCCACTCACCGCAGACCAGTACCCCACACCGCAGTCCAATATCTCTCACCGATTTCCAATACTCCTCACCAGTCCTGTACCCGTCTCCACAGTCCAATACCCCCACACCACAGATCAATAGCCCACACCACAGACCAATAGACCACACACAGACCAGTACCCCACCACAGTACAGATCAATAGCCCACACCACAGTCCAGTACCGCTCATCGCAGACCAGTACCCCTCACCAAGTTCCAATACCCCTCACCACAGTCCAATACCCCACACCACAGATCAATAGCCCACACCACAGATCAATAGCCCACACCACAGACCAATACCCCTCACCACAGTCCAATACCCCACACCACAGACCAAAACCCCACACCACAGACCAAAACCCCACACCACAGACCAATAGTCCACACCACAGTCCAATAGCCCACACCACAGACCAATACCCCTCACCACAGTCCAATACCCCACACCACAGACCAAAACACCACACCGCAGACAAAAACCCCACACCACAGACCAATAGCCCCCACCACAGACCAGTACCCCCCACCACAGACCAGTACCCCACCACAGACCAGTACCCCACACCACAGTCCAATACCCCTCACCACAGTCCAATACCTCACACCACAGATCAATAGCCCACACCACAGTCCAGTACCGCTGACTGCAGACCAGTACCCCTCATCAAGTTCCAATACCCCTCAGCACAGACCAATAGCCCCCACCACAGACCAGTACCCCCACCAGAGACCAGTACCCCACCACAGACCAGTACCCCACACCACAGTCCAATACCCCTCACCACAGTCCAATACCTCACACCACAGACCAGTACCCCACACCACAGTCGACCACCCCTCACCACAGTCCAGTAACCCACACCACAGACCATTACCGCACATCACAGTCCAATATCTCTCACCAATTTCCAATACCCCTCACCAGTCCTGTACCCTTCTCCACAGTCCAATACCCTACACCACAGTACAATACCCCAGACTATAGTCCAGTACCCATCACCACAGTGCAATACCCCACACCACAGTCCAATAGCCCACACCACAGACCAGTACCGCTCACCACAGACCAATACCCCACACCACAGACCAGTACCCCTCACCAAGTTCCAGTACCCCTCACCACAGTCCAATAGCCCACACCACAGTCCAATAGCCCACACCACAGACCAGTACCCCTCACCAAGTTCCAGTACCCCTCACCACAGTCCAATACCCCTCACCACAGATCAATAGCCCACACCACAGTCCAGTACCGCTCACCGCAGACCAGTACCCTCACCAAGTTCCAATACCCCTCACCACAGTCCAATACCACTCAACACAGATCAATAGCCCACACCACAGTCCAGTACCCCCACCACAGACCAGTACCCCACACCACAGTCCAATACCACTCACCACAGATCAATAGCCCACACCACAGTCCAATACCTCACACCACAGACCAGTACCCCCACCAGAGACCAGTACCCCACCACAGACCAGTACCCCACACCACAGTCCAATACCCCTCACCACAGTCCAATACCTCACACCACAGACCAGTACCCCACACCACAGTCGACCACCCCTCACCACAGTCCAGTAACCCACACCACAGACCATTACCGCACATCACAGTCCAATATCTCTCACCAATTTCCAATACCCCTCACCAGTCCTGTACCCTTCTCCACAGTCCAATACCCTACACCACAGTACAATACCCCAGACTGTAGTCCAGTACCCATCACCACAGTGCAATACCCCACACCACAGACCAGTACCGCTCACCACAGACCAATACCCCACACCACAGACCAGTACCCCTCACCAAGTTCCAGTACCCCTCACCACAGACCAGTACCCCACACCACAGACCAGTACCCCTCACCACAGACCAGTACCCCTCACCACAGTCCAGTACCCCTCATCACAGTCCAGTACCCCTCACCACAGTCCAGTACCCCTCACCACAGACCAGTACCCCTCATCACAGACCAGTACCCCTCACCACAGACCAGTAATCCTCACCAAGTTCCAATACCCCTTACCAAAGACCAGTACCCTCACCACAGTCCAATACCCCTCATTACAGTCCAGTACCCCACACCACAGACCAATAGCCCACACCACAGATCAATAGCCCACACCACAGTCCAGTACCACTCACTGCAGACCAGTACCCCTCACCAAGTTCCAATACCCCTCACCACAGTCCAATACCCCACACCACAGAACAAAACCCCACACCACAGAACAAAACCCCACACCACAGACCATTACCGCACATCACAGTCCAGTACCCCAAACCAAAGACCAATAACCCTCACCACAGTCGAATAACCCTCACCACAGTCGAATAACCCTCACCACAGTCCAGTACCCCACATCGCAGTCCAATATCTCTCACCAATTTCCAATACCCCTCACCAGTCCTGTATCCTTCTCCACAGTCCAATACCCTACACCACAGTACAATACCCCAGACTGTAGTCCAGTACCCATCACCAGTGCAATACCCCACACCACAGTCCAATAGCCCACACCACAGACCAGTACCCCTCACCAAGTTCCAGTACCCCTCACCACAGTCCAATACCCCTCACCACAGATCAATAGCCCACACCACAGTCCAGTACCGCTCACCGCAGACCAGTACCCTCACCAAGTTCCAATACCCCTCACCACAGTCCAATACCACTCAACACAGATCAATAGCCCACACCACAGTCCAGTACCCCCACCAGAGACCAGTACCCCACCACAGACCAGTACCCCACACCACAGTCCAATACCCCTCACCACAGTCCAATACCTCACACCACAGACCAGTACCCCACACCACAGTCGACCACCCCTCACCACAGTCCAGTAACCCACACCACAGACCATTACCGCACATCACAGTCCAATATCTCTCACCAATTTCCAATACCCCTCACCAGTCCTGTACCCTTCTCCACAGTCCAATACCCTACACCACAGTACAATACCCCAGACTGTAGTCCAGTACCCATCACCACAGTGCAATACCCCACACCACAGACCAGTACCGCTCACCACAGACCAATACCCCACACCACAGACCAGTACCCCTCACCAAGTTCCAGTACCCCTCACCACAGACCAGTACCCCACACCACAGACCAGTACCCCTCACCACAGACCAGTACCCCTCACCACAGTCCAGTACCCCTCATCACAGTCCAGTACCCCTCACCACAGTCCAGTACCCCTCACCACAGACCAGTACCCCTCACCACAGACCAGTAATCCTCACCAAGTTCCAGTACCCCTCACCACAGTCCAATAGCCCACACCACAGGCCAATAGCCCACACCACAGACCAATAGCCCACACCACAGTCCAGTACCCCTCACCAAGTTCCAATACCCCTCACCACAGTCTAATACCCCTCACCACAGATCAATAGCCCACACCACAGTCCAGTACCCCTCACAGCAGACCAGTACCCCTCACAGCAGACCAGTACCCCTCACCAAGTTCCAATACCCCTCACCACAGTCCAATACCCCTCACCACAGATCAATAGCCCACACCACAGTCCAGTACCGCTCACCGCAGACCAGTACCCTCACCAAGTTCCAATACCCCTCACCACAGTCCAATACCACTCACCACAGATCAATAGCCCACACCACAGTCCAGTACCCCCACCACAGACCAGTACCCCACACCACAGTCCAATACCACTCACCACAGATCAATAGCCCACACCACAGTCCAATACCGCTGACCGCAGACCAGTACCCCTCACCAAGTTCCAATACCCCTCACCACAGTCCAATACCACTCACCACAGATCAATAGCCCACACCACAGTCCAGTACCGCTGACCGCAGACCAGTACCCCTCACCAAGTTCCAATACCCCTCACCACAGTCCAGTAACCCTCACCACAGACCATTACCGCACATCACAGTCCAGTACCCAACACCAAAGACCAGTACCCCAAACCAAAGACCAATACCCCCACCACAGTCGAATAACCCTCACCACAGACCAATACCCCACATCGCTGTCCAATATCTCTCACCAATTTCCCCTCACCAGTCCTGTACCCTTCTCCACAGTCCAATACCCCACACCACAGTACAATACCCCAGACTGTAGTCCAGTACCCATCACCACAGTGCAATACCCCACACCACAGACGAATACCCCACATCAGTCCAATACCCCACATCACTGTCCAATACCCCACACCAAAGACCAATGCCCCTCACCACAGTCCAATGCCCCTCACCACAGACCAATACCGCACACCACAGTCCAATAGCCCACACCACAGACCAATACCCCACACCACAGTCCAATACCCCTCACCACAGTCCAGTACCCCACACCACAGTCCAATAGCCCACACCACAGTCCAGTACCCCACACCACAGTCCAATAGCCCACACCACAGTCCAATAGCCCACACCACAGACCAGTACCACTCACCACAGACCAGTACCACTCACCAAGTTCCAGTACCCCTCACCACAGTCCAGTACCCCTCACCACAGTCCAATAGCCCACACCACAGACCAATAGCCCACACCACAGACCAGTACCCCCACCACAGTCCATTACCCCACACCACAGTCCAGTACCCCACACCACAGTCCAATACACCTCACCACAGTCCAGTACCCCTCACGACAGACCAGTGCCCCTCACCACAGACCAGTGCCCCACACCACAGTCCAATACCCCTCACCACAGTCCAATACCCTTCACCAAAGATCAATTGCCCACACCACAGTCCAATGCCTCACACCAAAGATCAATAGCCCACACCACAACCCCGCACCGCACGCAGTCCAGTACCCCTCACCGCACGCAGTCCAGTACCCCACACCACAGACAAGTACCACTCACTACAGTCGAATACCCCTCACCAACAGTCGAATACCCCTCACCACAGACCAGTTCCCCAATCCACAGTCCAATACCCCTCACCACAGACCACTACTCCACACCACAGACCAATACCCCATACTACTGACCAATACGCCTCACCACTGACCTGTACATCACTGCATACTACTGTGCAATAGACCACAGCGAATTGTTGAGGGGAATGTGTCGGGGGTGAGGGAAACAGTTGTTGGAGGAGGTCATTGGGCAGGGAATGAGTCTGCAGGAAGTGAGTGTTTTGGTAGTTGGAAGTGTGACGAAGGCACAGATAAGGAGTAGTAGGAGCAGAACTGAGGGAATAAGGAGAGTGGAAAGTTTTGTAGTTAGGGAGTGTTTTATGAACAATGGTGGAGGGAATATGGGAAAGTGGGAATTGACTAATGGAGAGTGAGAAAGTTGGAGGTATTCAGAAGGATGACAGAGGGATGGAATAGATGGGACAGAATGTTTTATCATTGGAGATACTGCAGCAAAGAATGAGGAGGGCAGAGAATAGAGTGGGAGAAAAGGCATCGGAAAGGACAGAATGGCATATGGGAGGTGGGTGCTGGGGAAAGTGGACTGGTTGAGGTGTCAATGGGAGGTCAAGTGGGAATTGGGAGAGCAAGTAAGGCATCCAAAAGAATGTGCCCAAGATGGAGAGAGGTACTGTATCTGATAGCTGGAGAGACAAGACAGACAAAGAGTTGAAGGGAAAAGAGGTTTCAGGAGAGGGTAGGGATAGAGCGGAGAGGACGAAGGAAGAGTGTGTCGGAGTTAAGAAAGGGAAAGACAGCGAGGGGAAGAGAGAGGGGAGAGAAATAAGAGTTGGAGGGATGTGGTCAGAGGAAACATTCATCTTTCTCCTACTCTTGCCCTTTGACCCATCCTGTCCTTTACCCTCCCTCCCTACTGTCTACCTGTCACTCCCCCTTACCTCTTCCTCCTGTCTCCACTCTTGCCTTTTTTCTCCCTTTCTTTCTTTTACCTTTATCTTCATCCACTGATTTCTCACCTTCTCCTCCTCCCCCTCTGCTTCTACCATCATCTCTACCACCTTGCCTTTGTCATTTCTCACCTTTCTTTTCTCCCTCCCCTCGCTCTTTCCTTCCCTTTCTTGTGCCACCTTCTTTCTATTCTTCTCTGCCCTTATCTCTTCTTTCTCCTTTCTTTTCTCTTTCCCCTCCTCCCTCTCACCATCTTGTTCCTACCCCTGCTTCCATCTCTTCCATCCTTGTGCTCTCCATCTCCCATTCCTCCCTCTGCTTCCTCTCTTTCCCTCCCCATTCCTCCTCTCATTTTCCTTCCCCCATTGCCATCCCCTCCACTCCCATCTCCTCACGCCCTCTCCCATCCTCTCTCTCCCATCCTACCCGCTCTCCACCCTCCCCCACCCTCACCCCCTCCCCATCCTCCCCTCTCCACCCTCCCCCATCCTCCCATCCACCTCTCCCCTCCCCATCCTCCCCCCGCATATTATCCTACCCCCCACCTCCTCTCCCCTCCCTATCTCCCCATCCTCTCCCCTGCATATTATCATACCCCTCACCTCCTCTCCCCTCCCTATCTCCCCATCTTTCCCCTCCCCATCCTACCATCTCACCCATCCTCCTCTCCCCACCCTCTCCCCATCACCATACTAGCCCCCTCCACTTCCTCTCCTCCCTATCCTCTCCACCTCTCCCCATTCTCTCCCTCCCCTCTCCACCCTCCCATTCTCTCCACCGCCTCATCCCCTCTCCGTGCTTCATCCCTTTCCCCATTCTCTCCCCTCCTCATCCTCTCCTGTTCCTCGTGCTCTCCCCCTCCCCTTCTCTCCTTTGATTATCTCTTCTATCCTTCTCTCCCATTTGCACACTTCCTCCGTTGCCCCCTCTCCCTTCCATCCACTCTACCCACTCTCTCCCATCTACCCCTCTTTACTCCATTCCCCCCTCTCTTTCCTGTCTACCCTGCTCCACCCCTCTCCAGTCCTTTTCTCACTGCATTCTACCTTCCACCGCTCTCTTCCCCTCTCACTCCCCCACTTCCACTTTTCCTATTTCCATCCCCTTCACTTTGCCTACCCCCTCTTTCCTCTCACTGTTCTCCCATCTCCTCCCCTTTTCAACCCCCTATGCTCTTACTCCCCCTCTTCCCTCCCATCTCCTCCCCCTTTCAACCCCCATGCCCTTACCTCCTTCCCTCCCATCTCCTCCCCTTCCACAGCCTACCACATCTTTTTTCTCTCCCTCTCTTCTCTTTACCCCTTTTCTCCCGTCCTTTCACTTAATTCCCCTCCTCTCTTCCCCCAGTTCTTGTTCTCCCTTCTAACCCCTTTCCCTCTCTCTTCCCTCCGGCATTTTCGCATCTTTCCCCTCTCCCCTCTGTCTTATCCCTCTCTTTCCGTCCACCCCTTCTCTCCTCCCTCTCTCCCTATCGTCTCTGTTCTTACACCTCCCCTTCTGTCCCCCATTGTCCTTCGCACCCTTCTCCCGCAGCCTCGGGAGGTGCTGATGCGGCACATCTCCGTCTCCCCGCAGATCTACGGCCGACCTGTTTACGGACGGCTGCTGCATTGGCTCTGCCGTCTGCCTGAGCTCGGCGGGGGCGCGGTCTCTCCCGGCTGCGCCCTTCCTGCGGATCCACTCGCCTTATTGGCAGCCGTGCCCCTCCCTCCGCCCCCTCCCCACTCCCCTCTCTTCCGTCCCTCCACTCCATCATCCAGATACCGAGGCTCGGCGCTTCGGCTCCTAGGACAGTGACCGGCTCCGCGTTGCCGCAATGTTGCTGCGGGTTGTCGCTTTGACTTGCTGGCTGACGCCTCTCGTCCGCTGCAGCTTACCCGTCGACTGCGGCTTGGAAGGTAGGGAGGGCAGAGCTCGCCTGCATCCGTCTGATCGGTGGGAGAACCGGGATACCGGGACAGCAACAACAATCCCAAAACACGCAAACACAGAGACCGACAGTCTCTCGCTCTCGTTCACACACACACAGAATCAAAATTCACAGAGATAAAGGAACAGGAACGAGACACACACTTCGACAGAGACAGACAGACAGACGCACATCATACATCCAAACACACACAAACAAACAAACAAGCACCTAGACACAGGCAAACACATGCATCCACAGACCGCGGTGGCCCCCACCTGTTACCGAGTTATTTGGGACAGGGCGGCCGTATTGTTCCCCCGCTGTTTCCCGGGTCTGGGAGCGAGTGGCGGCTCCCGAGCGCAAAGCCCTTGTTTTTGCCAAGTGATGCATCGAATGGCGGCGATATTCAGTCAGCGCTCACTGTCGCCCCTGCTCGCATCTCTGGACACCCAGTACTCGGCGTTTTGTCTTCACATGGAGCTGGATGTGGGGCGTGAGAATGCAGGGTCTGGGGAAGCGACCAGGATATAGTGTCCGTGTGTGTGTGTTAGTGATGGGTTGTTTGTTTGTTTGTTTGTCGACTGTATGTTACAGGTTGTATGTGTGTGTTAGAGATTGTGTGTGTTTTGTGTGTGTGTTAGAGATGGGTTGTGTGTGTTTTGTGTGTGTGTGTGTGTGTTTTGTGTGTGTGTGTATGTGTTACAGGTTGTATATATGTGTTAGAGATTGTGTGTATGTATGTGTGTGTGTTAGTGTTCCGGAGATTGTGTTGAAGAGGGAATGTATGTGATAAGGGACAGGTCAGAGAGAGAGAGAATGAGAATGTGTGTGTGCAGGAGATAAACGGTGGGAATGAGAAACTGTGCGCTGGCGGCTCCCGGCAGGTTCAGTGGAAGGATGTTGCTTAACCTGCTGAATGCCTCCAACAGTTTGCTGCTCCAGATTCCTGCATCCGCAGTCTCTTGTCTCTGTGAGAGAGACTGTGTCTTTTCGGGAGGGGTAGATTCCTTGTGCGTGTGGATGTTGTGTCTCGACGTATCCGTGGGGATGTGTCGCTGAAGGCGGTCTGTTTGGTGGGCTGTGGGACTGTGCTGGAGGGTGAGGACAGTGGTTACAGGGGAGACGAGTGGTCCCTTTGTTTTGAGGTGAAAGGTGATGGGGTGAAAGGCGCTGTTGTGGCTGGGGACACCATGTTAACACGGGAATTCTGTTTCAAGGAGGAATGTGTTTATCTTACAGCAGAGGGACTGTGCAGCGGGTCTGCATTGTCATCGGGGCTGCGATCATTTGGGTGGGGTCTGCTCTGTCTGGGGGGGTGGGGGAGACAAGGAGAACCCGGATCATGATCTAGAGGCTGCCTGTTTATCTTCCTGTCAGTGACAGACGTCCCATCTGTTTCATCCCGTCATCTCCCTGCTTCATCCTTTCGCTCCCTCCCTCCGATCCGCAGCCCTTGTCGAGCACCCGTTCTGCGACACTGCGGGAGGAGGAGGTGCAGGATCCCGGAGGCTGCGGAGGGACCCTGGTACTGGGCTGCAGCAGCAGGAGTTGGCGACGGGCCATCCGCTGCGTGAGACAGGCCGGCCGCAGAGACGGGAAAAGCCGCAGGGAGGGGCAGTGTACCGTAGGGGCCCGACTCCTCACACAAACTCCCACGACTACTCAGTCTCCTCAGATCCTTAAGATCCCCGCTCCATCTCTTAATGTCCTCTCAGTTCCTCGCCCCTTCTCTCTCTCCCGCCCCTCAGCTATCCCTCTCTCTATTCTTCCCTCCCCCTCAGTGATCTCCACCTCTCTATTCTTGACTTGCTATTCCCTCCTCTCACTATCCCCATCAAGCCCATCTCTCCAACTTTCGCAACCCTCTCTCTTCCCCTCTCAGTCCCCTACCACTCTCCAGAGCATCATTCTTCCCTCTCTCACCAACCGTTTCATCCCACGACTCTCCCCTCTGTACTTCCCCTCCACCAGCTCCATTCTCCCCCACAACTCCCCTCTCTCCCTTTCCTCTCACTTCTGTTGTATCTACCCCTCATCATCCCCTTTACCCCTGCCTCTTTCCCATCCCTTCCCATCTCTCTCCTCTCTCTGCATCTCTCCCCATCCTCTCCCAATCTTTCCCCATCTCTCTTCCCATCTATTTTCCCACCCCTCCCACCCTATCTCTGTTCTCAACACTCTCCGCATCTCCCTCCCCATCACCCTCTCCCCATCTCTCTCCTCTCTCCTCCAGCTATTTCACACCATTCCCGTGCACATCTTCCCTCCTTTTCTGTCCCCCACCACTCTCTCCCCCTTCCACTCTCTTTCCCCATCATGCCTGTCTCCTCCTCCTCCCTGTATTCCCACCTACCCCCTTCCACTGTAACCCATCCTCTTTCCCCCTTTATCTTCTCATCTCACCATCTCACCCACACTGTCCTCCCTGCTTTATCCCCTCCTCTACCTCTACACCCACTCCTCCTGCGCATCCCCCCTCATAACTTATCTTCTCTACTTCCCGCTCTCTCTGTCAATCTCTCACACCCGTCACCTCTTTCCATTTTGCTCACCCTAATCTCATTGTACCTCTCCCCGATTTTTATACTCTTCCCTGGCCTGCTCTCCCCTTTCCACTCTCCTCTCTCTAAACCCTTCCCCAACCTCTCCATTTCCCCTTGACACCCTACCTCTCTCTACCCAGTCTTCCCACATGCCCCTCTCCTCCCTCTATGCCCTCTCACTCCGTCTCCTCCATCTATTTCTCCCTCTATCCCATCCCTTCTCTCCCTTCCTCTCTCTCCCCACTGCTCTCCCCTCCTCTCTCTCCCCACCTCTATCCCCTTCTCTCCCCTCCTCTACCTCCCCACCTCTCTTCCCTCCTCTCTCTTCCCTCCTCTCTCTCCCCTCCTCTCTCCCCTCCTCTCTCCCCTCCTCTCTCTCCCCTCCTCTCTCCCCTCCTCTCTCTCCCCTCCTCTCTCCCCTCCTCTACCTCCCCACCTCTCTTCCCTCCTCTACCTCCCCACCTCTCTTCCCTCCTCTCTCTCCCCTCCTCTCTCCCCACCTCTCTGCCCTCCTCTCTTCCCTCCTCTCTTCCCTCCTCTCTCTCCCCACCTCTCTCCCCTCCTCTCACTCCCCTCCTCTCACTCCCCTCCTCTCACTCCCCTCCTCTCACTCCCCTCCTCTCTCTCCCCACCTCTCTCCCCACCTCTCTCCCCTCCTCTTTCTTCCCTCCTCTCTTCCCTCTTCTCTCTTCCCTCCTCTCTCTCCCCTCCTCTCTCTCCCCATCTCTATCCTCTTCCCCCACCTCTCTCATCCTCTCCCCCTCCACATTTAACCCCTCCTCTCTTCCCCCACCTCTATACCAACCTCTTTCTCCCCCATCTCCATCTTCCCTCTCTCCTCTATTCTCCACCTCTCTCCCCTCCTCTCTCTCTTTCTATCTCCTCCATTTCTATCCCCTCCTCTCTGGCCCACCTATCTCCCCTCCACTTCTATCCCCTTCTGTCTCTCTCCCCCTATCTGTCCCCACCTCTCTCTCCCCTCCTCTCTATTCCTCATCTCTGACCCCTCCTCTCTCCCCCATCCCAACCTCTCTCCACCATCTCTATCCCCTCTTCTCTGCCCCACCTATCTCCCCTACACTTCTATCACCTCCTCTTTCTCCCCATCACCTTCTCTCTACACCCACCTTTATTGCTTCCTCTCCCCTCAACCTCTATATCCTCCTCTCTTTGCCCAACTCTATCCCTTCCTCTCTCCTCCAACCTATCCTCTCTGCTCTCTCTCCCCTATCTGTCCCCACCTCTCTCCCCCACCTCTCCTCCCTTCTCTATTCCCCATCTCTGATCTCTGTCTCCTCCTCTCTCCTCCCCTCTATCCCCAAACCTCTATCACCTTCTCTCTATTTCCCACCTATTCCAACCTCTCTCTCCCCACCTTTATCCCCTCCTCTCACTCCCCACCTCTATCCCCTCCTCACTCCCCCACCTCCATCCCCTCCTCTCACTCCCCACCTCCATCCCCTCCTCTCACTCCCCACCTCCATCCCCTCCTCTCACTCCCCACCTCCATCCCCTCCTCTCACTCCCCACCTCCATCCCCTCCTCTCACTCCCCACCTCCATCCCCTCCTCTCACTCCCCACCTCCATCCCCTCCTCTCACTCCCCACCTCTATCCCCTCCTGTCTCCACCTCTATCACCTCCTCTCTTCCCCACCTCTATCCCCTCCTATCTCCCTAGAAGTGGGGGAGAAAGAGCAGGGGATAGAGGTGGAGGGCAGATACCTCCCCCACTTCTATCCCAACATTTCTCACCCACCTCTATTCCCTTCCCCTCTCCATTCTCTCTCCATTCCCCCTCCTCGTCGCTCCTCCTCACTATGGCCTCTCCCTTCCCCTCCATCTCACTCTCTCCCTCTTTCCTCCTCTTCTTTAAGGCACCTTCCTTCCCCCTCCATCTCTTTCTCTCCCTCTGCCCTTCCCCTCTTTATCCCCTCTCCCTTCTCTACTTTGTCTCTCTCCCTCTTCCCTTACCCCCCTCTGCCTCTCTCCTTCCCTCTCCTCTCAATCCCCTCTCCCTTCCTCCTTCATCTTTCCCTCTTCCCTCTCCTCTCTATCCCCTCTCCCTTCCTCCTTCATCTTTCCCTCTTCCCTTTCCCTCTCTATCCTCTCTCTCTTCCCCCTCTGCCTCTCCCTCTTCCCTCCCCATACCCTCTTTCTTCCTCCTCTGCCTCTCTCCCCTCCTTCTCTATCCCCTCTCCCTCTTCCCTTCTCTCTCTATCCCCTCTCCCTTCCCCCTCCATTTCTCTCCCTTTCTCACCCACTTCTCATCAGCGTATGCTCAGCTCCACTCTCGTACTCTTGTCCACTCACTCTCCTGCTGCTGCACCTCCCTGTCTCTCATTTTCTCTCTCCCCTGTCCCCCTCTCTATTCCCCCACTTTCCTTTGTTCTTCTCTGCAATTATTTTCCATTGCTCTCTCCCCTTGCTATCCCCACCCTTTCCCCTGCCCCTTTGCCTGTCCACCCCTCTCTTCCCCTCTCCTACCCTCTTTCCAACCTATTCTTTCTCCTCCTTCACTCGTGCACTCTCTCTGTACCTCCCACTTCCATTCATTTTCTGCCTTACCTCCTCTTCCTATCCCTCCTCTGCTCTGTACCCAGCACTCTCTCCCTTGCCCCCTTCTATCTCTCCCTCTCCCCCTCACACCTTCCACCTCCTCCTCTTCTCTCTCTCTCCCTGTCTGTCTCTCCCTCTCTCTCTTTTGTCTTTCCACCCTCACTCACTCTCCTGCCTCTGTCCCCTCTACCCTTCTTCACTCTCCCTTGAAACTCCTCTCTCCTACCCCAGATACTGTCTTTTGTTTGTCCCCCTTCCCTGTCTCACTCATCTCCCACTCTTACTTTTTCTAAATATTCTTCCCTCCTACCTACTTCCACCCACCCCTTTACCCTATTGTCCCCCCCACTCCCAGTGCTGACCTTGTCTCTGTTGCTTTCTCCCCAGAGGCCGAGTTGCTGTGCCCAGTCACCAAGGACGAGAAGGTACAGGAGCGTGGCACAGTGACCCTCCGTTGTACGGTCCAGGAGAACGACAACTCCTCCCTACAGTGGTCAAACCCCACCCAGCAGACCCTCTACTTCGATGACAAGAAAGGTAGGAGGGGAGAGGGGCATGGAGGTGGGGAGAAGGGTGCTGAGAGTTGGGAGGGAGGATGTGGGGAGGGGAAGGCGAAGAGGCGGAGGGAGTGGGATGGGCGGATGAAGCATGGCCAGGATAGTGCCCAAGGAGCCAGGATCTCTGCCAGGCCATGGCCCCTCTCCTGCTTCCAACTATCCATGTTTCCCCTGGATCTCCAAAGATGTAAACCTACAGCATACACACCAGACTACAGAAACTCTCCCCTCCCCATTCCCTTCCCCTTCTCCCTATCCTCCTCTCCTCCTGTTCCCCTTCTCTTTCCTCCTTGTCCTCTGTTTCCTCTCCCTCCCCATCTACCTTGACCTTCCTCCCCTTTTCCTTCCACCATCTTCCTCATCCCCTCCATACTCTCCTCCATTCTTACTTCCCCTACCCCCTCCTCATCCCCTCCTTCCTGTTTCCCCCACCTCCCCTTCCCTGCTCTTCATCCCTTCCTCTCTCCCTCAATCTCACCCCTTTCTCACTCCTCCCTGACTCTTCCACCAACATCTTGTGCAATTGTCCCATCTCTTCTACCAAATGCCCCCTCTGAGGAGGGCAGGTTTTCTGTGTGTCTTTTTCATCAAGTTCTTCACGTGTGTCACCACTTCCAGGAAGCTGTGAAGTTTCAGCCCAAGATTCGCCTCCTAAAGGTCCTGCCATTTACTGTATACATTATTCATACATTCACATCCCAAAGAGCAGCACCTTACAGACTAAACTCCATCTGCCATTTCTCTGCCCACATTTCCAACTCATCTGCATTCTTCCTCAACATTCACAATTCCTCAGTTTGTGTGCCACCCGGAAGGTTATTAATCAGCCCATCTGCACTTTCATCCAGTCGTTTATATATATCACTAACAACAGAGGCCCCAGCATAGGTCCATACAGAACAGTATTGGTCACAGGCAGTATAGCAGCCCTCCACTACTACCCCCTCTCTTCTATGTCCAAACCAATTTTGAATCCATTCTATCAAGTAGAATCGCCATGCACCTGGATGAGCCTAGCAGGAGGGAACTTGTCCAATGCCTTCCTTACAGTCCATCTAGACAACATCCACTGACCTACCCTCATTGATCACATCCCCAAACCGTGTCCCTAATATACTTGTGATGTAGGTTGATCTTATCCTAAAGAATCATCAGTAGCTTTCTCACCACTGATGTTAGACTCACTGGCCTATATTGTCCTGGTTTGTTGTTACTGCTTTTCTTAAGCACAGAAACAAAACTGGCTATTCTCCAGTCCTCTGGGGCCTCATCTGTTGCTACAAGAATTTCTGTCAAAGTCAAAGTTCCCAACAGTCATCCCTCTTGCCTTTCTCAGTGACGTGGAATAGATCCCAATGGGCATTTACCTTAATAAACCCCAATAGGTGTTAACACATTTTCCTTTTGATATCAACATGTCCTGGAAATCACCATACCCCTCCCTGGTCTCACTAATCTCTAAGACCTTCTCCTGGGTGAATACTGATGGATAGTCCTTAATTAGGACCTCAGCCACATCCTCTGGCCCCAGACATTAATTCCCTCCTTTGTTCTTGAGTGGTCCTACCCTCTCCCTAGCTACCTACTTCTTTTTAATATACATATACAGTTAAATATCTTAGAATTCTCTGTTATTTTAGTTGCTAAGAACATTTTATGTCTCTTTTTATCCCTCCCAATTCCCTGATTAATTTCTCATCTGCTTCTCAAGGGCCCTGTCTGATTTCAGCTTCCTTTTCTCTCAACATCCGAGGTTTCTGAACTTGTTGTCTTTGTCTTTCTTCCTCACAGGAACACGCAGGTCTGAAATTCTGACCAACTGCCCTTTAAACATCTCTCACATCAGATGTGAACTTACCCAGTAAAATCCTCTCCCGATCTACTTTGCTCTGCTCCTGCCTGATACTGTGGTGATTAGCCTTATCCTTATCCAAAACTACATGAAGACCTAGTACAACTCTTTTTGAAATCCTCACCCACTAAATCTCCAGTTACCTGGTCAGGCTCATTTCCCAGTATGGCCCTTTCCCTGGTTGTATTACCTACATACTGATTCAAAAAGTTCTGAATGCACCTAATAAATTCTGCCCCATCTAAGCCTTTGGTATTAAGGCAGCTCCTGTCCTTATTGAGGAAGTTAAGGTCACCCACCTGAATTACCTTATTGTTTTTGTCCTTCCCATGATCTGCCTACAAACCTATTCCCTTGTCTCCCACTGGTTATTGGGAGGTCTATAGTATATGCCCATCAGAGTATACGTACCTTTCTTATTCCCAAGCTTGACCCATTTTGCCTCACTGGACAAGTTTTCTGGGTCGTCCACTCAGAGTGCAGTTGTGACTTTCTCCCTGGTTAGTAGAGCAGCTTTCCACCTCATTACATCTCTCTCTGTCTCATCTGAATCCTGGACCATTGGGCTGCTGGTCCGGCCCTTCCCTCAACAGACAGATAGACATAGTTTATTGATCCCAAGGAAAATTGGGTTTCGTTACAGCTGCACCAACCAAGAATAGTGTAGAAATATAGCAATATAAAACCATAAATAATTAAATAATAATAAGTTAATCATGCCAAGTGGAAATAAGTCCAGGACCAGCCTATTGGCTCAGGGTGTCTGACACTCCGAGGGAGGAGTTGTAAAGTTTGATGGCCACAGGCAGGAATGACTTCCTATGACGCTCAGTGTTACATCTCGGTGGAATGAGTCTCTGGCTGAATGTACTCTTATGCCTAACCAGTACATTATGGAGTGGATGGGAGTCATTGTCCAGGATGGCAATGAACAAAGTCTCTGTAATGACCACAAAACCAGGCCAATAAGTACTGATTTATATGACATTTTGTTTTGCAGCAGCAGTATGGTGTAAATACATGAAAATTACTACAAACTACAAAAATCAATAGTGCAAAAAAGAAAGGAATAGCAAGGGAATGTTCATGGACTGTTCAGAAATCTGACCAAGAAGGGGAAGAAGCACTTCCTAAATCATTGGGTTTGGAATTCCCAAGAGAGGGAATTTGTACTACGCCTATGAGACATCTTTTTAGAGCAGTTTGTGGTTGAGCCCACTAAGGGTATGGCAATTCTGGATTGGGTGTTATGTAATGATCCAGATTTGATTAGGGAGCTTCAGGTAAAGGGACCCTTAGGAGGCAGTGATCATAATATGATGGGCTTCACAAATAGTTTGAGAAAGAAAAGGTAAAATCAGATGCATCAGTATCATAGTGGAGTAAGGGGAATATAGGGGCATGAGAAAGGAGCAGGCTAAAGTTTATTGTAAGGGGATATTAGCAGGGATGATGGCAGAACAGCAATGGTTGCAGTTCCTGAGGGAAATTTGGAAAACGCAGGAATGATACATCCCAACTATGAAGAAGTATTCTAAAGGGAGGTTGAGGCAACCGTAGCTGGGAAGGGAAGTCAAAGGCAGCATAAAAGCAAAAGAGAGAGCACATAATACAGCAAACATTAGTGGGAAGGAAACTTTAAAAACCAACAGAAAACAACTAAAAAGCCATAATGACAGAAAAGATGAAACATGAAGGTAAGTTAGCCAATTAATATAAAAGTGGATACAAAAAGTATTTTTAGATATACAGAGTAAATGAAGAGTAAAAGAGAGACAAGAGTAGATATTGAACTGCTGGAAAGTGACACAAAGAGGTAGTAATGGGGGACAAAGAAATGGTGGATGAAGTGCGTAAGTATTTTGTATTAGTCATAACTGTGAAAGACACGAGCAGAATACTAGAAATATGAGAGTGTCAGGGGGCAGACATGATTGTCATTGCTATTACTAAGGAGAGATGCTTATGAAGTTAAAAAGTCTGAAAGTAGATAAGTCACCTGGACCAGATGGACTACACCAGAGAGATTGTGGAGGCATCCGTAATGATCTTTCAAGAATTACCAGATTCTGGAATGTTTCCAGAGCATTGGAAAATTGCAAATGTTACTTGGGTCTTTAAGAAGGGAAGGAGGCAGAAGAAAGGAAATTATAGGCCAGTTAGCCTGATTTCAGTGGTTGGAAAGATGATGGAGTCCATTATTAAGGATGAGGTTTCAGAGTACTTGGAGACATAAGATAAAATAGGATAAAGTCAGCATGGATTTTTCAAAGGGAAATATTGCCTGACTAATCTGTTAGAATTCTTTGAGGAAATTTTGGGCAAGATAGACAATGGAGAATCAGTGGGTGTCGTTGATTTGAATTTTCAGAAGGCCTTTGACAAGGTGATGCACATAAGGCTCCATAACAAGATAAGAGCTCATGGTACTTTAAGGAATGTATGAGCTTGGATAGAAGATTGGTTGACTGGCAGGAGGCAAAGAATGAGAATAAAGAGAGCCTTTTCTGATTGGTTGCCAGTGACTAGTGGTGTTCCACAGGGGACAGTGTTGAGACCACTTCCTTTCACCTTATATGTCAGTGATTTGGATGAAGGACTTGATGCCTTTGTGGCAAAGTTTGTAGATGATATGAAGACAGGTGAAGGGACAGGTAGTGATGAGGAAGTAGAGAGGCTACAGAAGGATAGATAGGCAAAGGGAATGGGCAAGGATGTGGCAGATGGAATAGAGTGCCAGAAGTGCATGGTCATGCAATTCGAGAGAAGGAGTAAAAGCATGGACTATTTTCTAAAAGGGGAGAAAATTCAAAAATCAGACGTGCAAGGGTACTTGTGAGTCCTTGTGCAGGATTCCATAAAGATTAACTTGCAGGTTGAGTCAGTGATAAGGAAGGCAAATGCAATGTTAGCATTCATTTTGAGAGGACTAGAATACAAATGCAACAATATAATGCTGAGGTTTTATAAGCCATTGGTCAGATTGCATTTGGAGTATCGTTAATAGTTTTAGGCCCCTTATCTAACAAAAGGTGCTGGCATTGTAGAAGGTCCAGAGGAGTTCACAAGCATGATCCCAGAAAAGAAAGGGTTAACATATAAGGCTTATTTGATGGCTCTGGGCCTATATTCACTGGAGTTTAGAAGAATGGGTGGTGGGGGGGGGGGGTCTCATTGAAACATTGACATTTGACAAGGTCCTGCATGGGAGGTTCATCAAGAAGGTTTAGTTTCTTGGCATTCAAGATGAAGTAGTAAATTGTATTAGACATTGGCTTTATGGGAGAAGCCCGAGAGTGTTAGTAGATGGTTGCCTGTTTGACTGGAGGCCTGTGACTAGTGGTGTGTCGCAGGGATCAGTGCTGGGTCCATTGTTGTTTGTCATCTATATCAATGATCTGGATGATAATGTGGTTAACTGGATCAGCAAGATTCAGGGGTGTAGTGGACAGCAAGGAAGACTAACTGCGCTTGCAATGGGATCTGGATCAGCTGGAAAAATGCAGATAGAATTTAATGCAGACTAGTGCGAGGTGTTGCCCTTTGGTAAGACCAACAAGGATAGGTCTTACATAGTGAATGGTAGGGCGCTGAGGAGTGTGGTAGAACAAAGAGATCTGGGAATACAGGTCCATAATTCATTGAAAGTGGTGGTAGAGCTAGATAGGGCTATAAAGAAAACTTTTGACACATTGGCCTTTGTAAATCAAAGTACTGAGTACAGAAGATGGGATATTATGTTGAGATTGTATAAGACATTTGGTGAGGCCTAATTTGGAGTATTGTCTGCAGTTTTTGTTACCTACCTAAAGGAAAGATGTAAACAAGGTTGAAAGAGTACAGAGAAAATTTACAAGGATGTTGCCAGAACTGGAGGTCCTGAGTTATAGGGAAAGATTGAACCAGTTAGGACTTTATTCCCTGAAATATAAAAGATTGAAGAGAGATTTGATAGAGGTATACAAAATTATGAGGGATATGATAGGGTAAATGCAAAGCAGGCTTTTTGTACTGAGGTTGGGTGGGACTACAACTAGAAGCCATGGGTTAAAGGTGAAAAGTTTAAGGGAAATATGATGGAAAATTTCTTCATGGAGAGGGTTGTGAGAGTGTGGAATCAGGTGCCAGTGCAAGTGGTGCATGCCAACTTGATTTCAATGTTTAAGAGAAGTTTGAATAGGAGCATGGATAGTTGAGGTATGGAGGTCTATGGTCCAGGTGCAAGTTGATGGGTATGAGCAGTTTAAATGGATCAGCATAGACTAGAAAGGATGAAGGGTCTGTTTCTGTGATGTACAAACATATTTTCTATAACTATGAAAACTACTGAATATTGGTCAGTATAGATAGAGTACATGTAGAGAGGATTTTTCCTATAGTGGGGGTCTCGGACTGGAGGCCACCTGCTCAGAATTGAGAGACATCCGTTTAGAACAGAGATAAGGAAAAATTGCTTTGGTAAGAGGATAGTAAGCTTGTGGAATTCATTGTCACAACTGGCTGTGCAGGCCAAGTCAGTGGGTATTTAAGGTGGAGGTTGAATTGGGATAATAAATCAGCCATCAGATAATCAATCATGAATCCATGTATCCATGAACTTCCCGTCAGATAAGACCATAAGACATAGAAGCAGAATTAAGCCATTGAGTCCGCTCCATCACTCCATCATGGCTGTTCCCGGATCCCACTGAATTCCATACCACTGCCTTCTCGCCATATCCTTTGATGCCCTGACTGATCAGGAAAAAATCAACTTCCGTCTTAAATGTATGCACGGACTTGGCCTCCACTTCAGTTTGTGACAGAGCATTCCACAGATTCACTACTCTCTGGTGAAAAAAAATCCTGCTTACCTTTCTTCTAAAAGGTCACCCCTCAATTTTGATGCTGTGCCCTCTAGTTCTGGATAGTCCCACCATAGGAAACATACTCTCCACATCCATCTTATCTGGTCCTTTCAACATTCAGTAGGTTTCAAAGAGATTTCCCAAACATTCTTCCAAATTCCAGTGAGTACAGGCCCAAAGCTGCCAAACACTGCTCATATGTTAACCCCTTCATACCCAGAATCATCCTCGTGAACCTCCTCTGGACTCTCTCCAATGACAACACATTCTTTCTAAGATATGGGGCCCAAAACTTAAAAATGTTCCAAGTGCAGCCTCACTAGTGTCTCATAAAGCCTCAGCATTATCTCCTTGCTTTTATATTCTATTACCCTTAAAATAAATGACAACATTGCATTTGCCTTCTTTACCACAGACTCAACCTGTGAATTAACCTTCTGGGAGTCTTGCATGAGGACTCCTAAGTCCCTCTGCACCTCTGATGTTTGAACTTTCTCCCCATTTAGATAACAGTCTGCACTATTGTTCCTTTTACTAAAATGCATTATCATACATTTTCCAACACTATTCCAGCTGCCACTTTTTTTGCCCATTCTTCCAATCTGTCTAAGTCCTGCTGCAATTGCATTGCTTCCTCAGCACTACCTACCCCTCCATTTTTCAAGGTTTTAAAGGTACATTTAATGTCAGAGAAATAGAAACATGAAACATAGAAAACCTACAGCACAATACAGGCCCTTCGGCCCACAAAATTATGCTGAACATGCCCCTACCTTAGAAATTACTAGGCTTTCCCTCTATTTTACTAAGCTCCATGTATATCTAAAAGTCTCTTAAAAGACCCTATCATATCTGCCTCCACCACTGTTGCCGGCAGCCCATTTCATGCACTCACTACTCTCTGAGTAAAAAACTTACTCCTGACATCTCTGTACCTACTTCCCAGCACCTTAAACCTGTGTCCTCTTGTGGCAACCATTTCAGCCCTGGGAAATAAGCCTCTGATTATCCACATGATCAGTGCCTCTCATCATCTTATACACCTCTATCAGGTCACTTCTCATCCTCCTTCTCTCCAAGGAGAAAAGGCCGAGTTCACTCAACTTATTCTCATAAGGCATGCACCCCAATCCAGGCAACATCCTTGTAAATCTCCTCTGCACCCTTTCTATGGTTTCCACATCCCTCCTGTAGTGAGGCAACCAGAACTGAGCACAGTACTCCACGTGGGGTTTGACCAGGATCCTATATAGCTGCAACATTACCTCTCGGCTCCTAAATTCAATTCCACAATTGATGAAGGCCAATACACCATTCGCTTTCTTAACCACAGAGTCAACCTGAGCAGCTGCTTTGAGTGTCCTATGGACTCGGACCCCAAGATCTCGCTGATTCTCCACACTGCCAAGAGTCTTACCATTAATACTATATTCTGCCATCATATTTGAGCTACCAAAATGAACCGCTTCACACTTAGCTGGATTGAACTCCATCTGCCACTTCTCAGCCCAGTTTTGCATCCTATCAATGTCCCGCTGTAACCTCTGACAGACCTCTACACCATCCACAGCACCTCCAACCTTTGTGTCATTAGCAAACTTACTAACCAAACTTACTGTCGTCTGGGAAAAGGCTCCGAAGCATTCGGGCTCTCACGACCAGACTATGTAACAGTTTCTTTTCCCAAGCTATCAGACTCAATACCCGAAGCCTGGACTGACACCTTGCCCTATTGTCCTGTTTATTATTTATCGTAATGCCTGCACAGTTTTTGTGCACTTTATGCAGTCCAGTGTAGGTCTGTAGTCTAGTGTAGCTTTCTCTGTGTTTTTTTTAAAATGTAGTTCAGTCTAGTTTTTGTACTGTATCATGTAACACCATGGTTTTGAAAAATGTCTCATTTTTACTATGTACTGTACCAGCAGTTATGGTCGAAATGACAATAAAAGTGACTTGACTTGACTTGACTAACCCATCCCTTCACTTCTTCATCCAGGTCATTTATAAAAATCACGAAGGGCAAGGGTCCCAGAACAGATCCCTGAAGCACTCCACTGATGACTGACCTCCATGCAGAATATGACCCGTCTACAACCATTCTTTGCCTTCTGTGGCAAGCCAGTTCTGAATCCACAAAGCAATGTCCCCTTGGATCCCATGTCTCCTTACTTTCTTAATAAGCCTTGCATGGGGTACCTTATCAAATGCCTTACTGAAATCCATATACATTACATCCACTGCTCTTCCTTCATCTATGTGTTTAGTCACAACCCCAAAAAATTGAATCAGGCTCGTAAGGCACAACCTGCCCTTGACAAAGCCATGCTGACTACTCCTAATCATATTATACCTCTCCAAATGTACATAAATCCTGCCTCTCAGGATCTTCTCCATTAAATTACCAACCACTGAGGTAAAACTCACTGGTCTATAATTTCCTGGGCTATCTCTACTCCCTTTCTTGAATAAAGGAACAACATCCGCTACCCTCCAGTCCTCTGGATCCTCCGCGTCCCCATTGACAATGCAAAGATCATCGCCAGAGGCTCAGCAATCTCCTCCCTTGCCTCCCACAGTAGCCTGGGGTACATCTTGTCCAGTCCTGGCGACGTATCCAATTTGATGCTTTCCAAAAGCTCCAGCACATCCTCTTTCTTAATAGCTACATGCCCAAGCTTTTCAGTCTGCTGCAAGTCATCACTACAATCGCTAAGATCCACATCAATACCATACCCCCAATACCATGTGCTTTAAGTTTGCACGCTAATCTCCTGTGTGGGACCTTGTCAAAAGCCTTTTGAAAATCTAAATGTACCACATCCACTGGCTCTCCCCTATCCACTCTACTAGTTACATCTTCAAAAAATTCTATAAGATTCGTCAGACATGATTTTCCTTTCACAAATCCATGCTGACTTTGTCCGATGATTTCACCTCTTTCCAAATGTGCTGTTATCACATCTTTGATAACCGACTCTAGCATTTTCCCCACCACTGATGTCAGACTAACCGGTCTATAATTCCCCGGTTTTTCTCTCCCTCCTTTTTTAAAAAGTGGGGTTACATTAGCCACCCTCCAATCCTCAGGAACTAATCCAGAATCTTGTGTAGCACCTTATCAAATGCCTTTGAAAATCCAAGTAAATGACATCCACTGCCTCTCCTTTGTCCACCCTGCTTGTAACTTCCTTGAAGAACTCTATCAGATTTGTCAGGCAAGATTTGCCTTGACGGAAACCATGCTGACTTTGACTTATTTTATCATTAGTCTCCAAGTACCTTGAAACCTCATTTTTAATAATAGACTCCAACACTTACCCAACCACTGATGTTAGGTTAACTGGCTTATAATTTCCTTTTTTTTGCCTTCCATCCTTCTTAAAGAGTGGAGTGACATTTGTAATCTTCCTGCCCTCCAATACCATGCCAGAATCAAGTGATTCTTGATAGATCATGACCAATGCATCCGCTACCTCTTCAGCAACCTCTCTTAGGACTCTGGGATGTAGTCTGTCTAGCCCAGGTGACTTAGCCACCTTAAGATTATTAGTTTGCCTAGCATTTTTCCTTTGTAATAACAATAGCTCTCACTCCTGCTCCTTGATACTCATGGACCTCTGGCACACAGCTAGTATCTTCCACAGTGAAGACAAGTGCAAAGTACCCATTAAGTTCATCTGCCATTTCTTTGCCTCACATTACTACCTCACCAAAATCATTTTCCAGTCATCCAATATCAACTCTTGTCTCCCTTTACTCTTTATATAACTGAAAATATTTTTGGTATATTGCTTTATATTATTGACTAGTTTGGCCTCATATTGCTAGTTTGCCCCCTCCTTATAGCATTTTTAGTTGCCTTATGTTGGATTTTAAAAGCTTCCCAATCATCCAACTTTCCACTCACTTTTGCTACCTTATATGCCCTTTCCTTGGCTTTTATGTTGACCTTTGTCAGCCACGGTTGCCTACCCCTGCAATTTGAAAACATCTTTCTCTGTGGGACATATTGATCCTGTGCCTTGTGAACCATTCCAAAAAACTTCATGACACATGACCTAACCTCTATCTTCTCAATCCATCCATTGCTTAGGGTCCCACAACTCAACCACACTAGTGCACCTTCCCAAGGTCTTAGGATTCTCTTTTACCTTCTCTGCCAGGGATATCTTAAGTCCCTATTTTTGCCCGCCTGATTCTCCCCATTCTTTGAACCTTCACTTGCTCTCATATCCCTATACCTGACCCATGTCATCTTCTTTTTCCCTGACCTGAGCCTCAACATCCCTCATCAACTAGGTTTCCATCATCCTGCAGCTTTGCCTTTCTCTCTAATCAGAGCATGTTATCCCTGAACTCTCTTTTTCTCACTTTTAAAACTCTCTGACTTGCAAACATCCTGTCCTAATCAACTTTTGCAAGTTCTTGTGTAATGCAATTGACATTAGTACCATCACAGTGCTAATGAAGGATATTGACTTGAGCAACAGTTCTATTATATTGAAATAACTCGAATTCAAAGTAAATTTATTATCGAAGTACATATATGTCACCACGTACAACCCTGAGATTTGTTTTCTTATGAGCTTACTCAGTAAATCCAAGAACGTTACAGAATCAACGAAAGACCACATCCAACAGGATGGACAAACAACCAATGTTGAAAAGAGAATAAACTTTGCAAATTCAAAAGAAATAAAAAGGATGAATAGTAATAAAGATAATAAATCAGTAAGCAATAGGTAAGGAGAACATGAGATGAAGAGTCTTGAAAGAGAGTCCATAGATTGTGGGAACAGCTTACTGATGGGGCAAGTGAAGTTCAAGCCCTGGTTCAGGAACCTGGTGGTTGAGGAGTACTAACTGTTCCTGAATTTGGTTGTGAGAGTCCTGATGGCAGCAGCAAGAAGAGAGCATGGCCTAGGTGGTGGGGATCCCTGATAATGTAAGCTTCTTTCCTGTTACAGCGCTTCCATGTAGATGTGGTCAGTGGTGGGGAGGGCATTACCAGTGATGGACTGGGCCATATCCACTGATTTTTGAAGGATCTTTGGGTCAAGAGCATTGATGTTTCCCTATCAGACCATCATGCAACTAGTCAACATATTCTTCACCACACATCTATGGAAGATTGTCAGCTTTAGATGTCATGTGGATTTATAGTCACAGGTCCCTACCACTGACACCCAGCCACTTTCCCAGCCTTATTTCCAGTGTGGGCCCCCTCTCTAGTAGGGCCATCCACATATGGCTGCACTGGTCACACTGAACAAGTTCTGTCTCACCCGAGCCCTGGGCTTTGTGGCAATTCCAGTCAATGCAGAGAGTAACTCAGCCATGTTGTCACCAGCACTGGGGAAAAGTGGAGAATGACCTTCCCACCACATCATACACAGAGGAACACTCCAACTGCCTTGCCCTCCCCTTGCAGCTGCTCCTCACTCACTCTTCCACTCACTTCACACCTACAAATGTGGTGTTGGTTCCCCTTGGTGGGATGTGGGCGGCAGAGTTTGTGGGAGGAGTGGGGAGTAGGAGACTTGGTAAGACTGACGTTCAGAATGCCATCTCCTGGTCTGCCTCCAGCACTGCGAGACAATCGGATCTCTCTGGTCTACTACTCATGGCACGAACTCACCATCAGCATCAGTAACATGAGCTTGAAGGACGAGGGCAACTACACCTGCTCCATCTTCACCAAGCCTGTCCGCACAGCAGTGGCTAGAGTGGAGGTCTGGGGTAAGGAACAGTCCCGTTATGTCTGACCCGTGTCCTGTGACCGTGTGATGGGAGAAATAAAGGGAGCTTCACTCTGAGTCTGACCCATGTCCTGGGTTTGTATGATGGGACAACGTAAAGGGAGTATCACTCGGCGTCTGACCATGGGAGTGTGTGATGGGACAGTGTAGAGGGAGCTTCACTCTGTGTCTGACCCAGGCACTGGGAGTGTGTGATGGGACAGTGTAGAGGGAGCTTCACTCTGTGTCTGACCCGCGTCTGGGAGTGTGTGAACGGACAGTGTAGAGGGAGCTTCACTCTGTGTCTGACCCATACCAGGGGAGTGTGTGATGGGACAGTGTAGAGGGAGCTTCACTCTGCGTCTGACCCATACCAGTGGAGTGTGTGATGGGACAGTGTAGAGGGAGCTTCACTCTGTGTCTGACCCATACCAGGGGAGTGTGTGATGGGACAGTGTAGAGGGAGCTTCACTCTGTGTCTGACCCGTGTCCAGGGAGTGTGTGATGGGACAGTGTAGAGGGAGCTTCACTCTGTGTCTCACCCATACCAGGGGAGTGTGTGATGGGACAGTGTAGAGGGAGCTTCACTCTGCGTTTGACCCATACCAGGGGAGTGTGTGATGGGACAGTGTAGAGGGAGCTTCACTCTGTGTCTGACCCATGTCCAGGGAGTGTGTGATGGGACAGTGTAGAGGGAGCTTCACTCTGCGTTTGACCCATACCAGGGGAGTGTGTGATGGGACAGTGTAGAGGGAGCTTCACTCTGTGTCTGACCTGTGTCTGGGAGTGTGTGATGGGACAGTGTAGAGGGAGCTTCACTCTGTGTCTGACCCGTGTCTGGGAGTGTGTGAACGGACAGTGTAGAGGGAGCTTCACTCTGTGTCTGACCTGTGTCTGGGAGTGTGTGATGGGACAGTGTAGAGGGAGCTTCACTCTGTGTCTGACCCGTGCCCTGGGAGTGTGTGATGGGACATTGTAGAGGGAGCTTCACTCTGTGTCTGACCCGTGTCCAGGGAGTGTGTGATGGGACAGTGTAGAGGGAGTTTCACTCTGTGTCTGACCCATACCAGGGGAGTGTGTGATGGGACAGTGTAGAGGGAGCTTCACTCTGCGTCTGACCCATACCAGGGGAGTGTGTGAGGGGACAGTGTAGAGGGAGCTTCACTCTGTGTCTGACCCGTGTCCAGGGAGTGTGTGATGGGACAGTGTAGAGGGAGCTTCACTCTGTGTCTCACCCATACCAGGGGAGTGTGTGATGGAACAGTGTAGAGGGAGCTTCACTCTGTGTCTGACCCATACCAGGGGAGTGTGTGATGGGACAGTGTAGAGGGAGCTTCACTCTGTGTCTCACCCATACCAGGGGAGTGTGTGATGGGACAGTGTAGAGGGAGCTTCACTCTGTGTTTGACCCATACCAGGGGAGTGTGTGATGGGACAGTGTAGAGGGAGCTTCACTCTGTGTCTGACCCATACCAGGGGAGTGTGTGATGGGACAGTGTAGAGGGAGCTTCACTCTGTGTCTGACCCATACCAGGGGAGTGTGTGATGGGACAGTGTAGAGGGAGCTTCACTCTGTGTCTCACCCATACCAGGGGAGTGTGTGATGGGACAGTGTAGAGGGAGCTTCACTCTGCGTTTGACCCATACCAGGGGAGTGTGTGATGGAACAGTGTAGAGGGAGCTTCACTCTGTGTCTGACCCGTGTCCAGGGAGTGTGTGATGGAACAGTGTAGAGGGAGCTTCACTCTGTGTCTGACCCATACCAGGGGAGTGTGTGATGGGACAGTGTAGAGGGAGCTTCACTCTGTGTCTGACCCGTGTCCAGGGAGTGTGTGATGGGACAGTGTAGAGGGAGCTTCACTCTGTATCTGACCCGTGTCCAGGGAGTGTGTGATGGGACAGTGTAGAGGGAGCTTCAGTCTGTGTCTGACCCGTGTCCAGGGAGTGTGTGATGGAACAGTGTAGAGGGAGCTTCACTCTGTGTCTGACCCGTGTCCAGGAAGTGTGTGATGGGACAGTGTAGAGGGAGCTTCACTCTGTGTCTCACCCATACCAGGGGAGTGTGTGATGGGACAGTGTAGAGGGAGCTTCACTCTGTGTCTGACCCATACCAGGGGAGTGTGTGATGGGACAGTGTAGAGGGAGCTTCAGTCTGTGTCTGACCCGTGCCCTGGGAGTGTGTGATGGGACAGTGTAGAGGGAACTTCACTCTGTGTCTGACCCATACCAGGGGAGTGTGTGATGGGACAGTGTAGAGGGTGCTTCACTCTGCGTCTGACCCATACCAGGGCAGTGTGTGATGGGACAGTGTAGAGGGAGCTTCACTCTGTGTCTGATCCATACCAGGGGAGTGTGTGATGGGACAGTGTAGAGGGAGCTTCACTCTGTGTCTGACCCGTGTCCAGGGAGTGTGTGATGGGACAGTGTAGAGGGAGCTTCACTCTGTGTCTGACCCGTGTCCAGGGAGTGTGTGATGGGACAGTGTAGAGGGAGCTTCACTCTGTGTTTGACCCGTGTCCAGGGAGTGTGTGATGGGACAGTGTAGAGGGAGCTTCACTCTGTGTCTGACCCATACCAGAGGAGTGTGTGATGGGACAGTGTAGAGGGAGCTTCACTCTGTGTCTGACCCGTGTCCAGGGAGTGTGTGATGGGACAGTGTAGAGGGAGCTTCACTCTGTGTCTGACCTGTGCCCTGGGAGTGTGTGAGGGGACAGTGTAGAAGGAGCTTCACTCTGTGTCTGACCTGTGTTCCTGGAGTGTGTGATAACCTTGTTTTTTGTGCACATCAGCTGTTCCCAAGAAGCCAGAGATTTCGGGATACCTTGGTCCAATTACAGAAGGGCGGACGATCACACTGATGTGTAACACCACGGGCAGTAGGACACTCCCTAGCATCCGCTGGTTCAAGGGCAATGAAGAACTGCCAGGTGAGCCCATGCACTCTGGGATACCTCTCCATGACAGAGACTGCCCACAGTATCTCTCCACGTCCTCTGGTGTCCTGTCGAGGGCACCTGACTCCGGAGTAAGGACATCCTATCCCATGGCAGTGATGGGGCGAGAGGGGTGGGAGGGGGAGTGTCAATGAGCACCTGAAACACAAGAGGGAAAGATCGTGGAGAGCAGGCATTTCGGAGTATGTACCACAGGCCATGGGGGACATATTGCGGAATAACAGGAATTAGGGAATCAGAAGATGTAGGGACCAGTGAGGGTTGACAAGGCACGGAGGGGGTGGAGGGGCTTATGGTGCCCAGGGGTGGGTGAGGTTACAGAGATATAGAGGGGCTGGAGAGGATTAGAGAGATAGGGATGGTGAAAGGGCCAGAGGGTTTTACAGAGGCTAGGACTGGTGTAGGGACCAGATGGGGATGACAGACAGGGATGGGTGTGGGTGTAATCTGTCTCTGTTTTATCGGTCTCTTCCCCTTTCTTTCTCTCTTCTCTGTTTTCTCCCACCATTACAATTTCTGTCCTCCCTCTACCTCTCCTTGTTCCACCCTCATTCATCTTGTTCTGCTGTGTTCTTCTTACATTGACCCCTCCCCCCTTCCCTCCCTCCCCTTCATTCCCTCTATCTCTCCCCTTCCCTCTTTCCACCCTCTCCCCTCTCCCTCTCCACTCATTCCCTCTGAACCCTATCCCTTGGCCTCCCTTCCCTCCCTCTTGCTCACTTTACTCCTCCCGTCATTACAAACCCCTTTCCTCTCTCTCCCATACCCTCACATCCCTACACCCCTCTCTCCTCACACCCGTCTCACTTCCCCTCCTTCCCCTTGCTCTCCACCACTCACTTTCTCATTCCCCCTTACTTTGCCTCTCCCTGCTCCGTCTTGCCTACTCCCCCTACACCCTCCTTCCCAATGTCACCCACCATCTGTTACCCCCAAACCATTCCCTGTCCCTTCCCAACCCCCTGCCCAGGTTACTCCACCCACCAGGGGGAGTCCACTGACCAGCAAACCTCTGTTCTCAGCCTGGTGAACATCACCGTGTCACGGGAGGACAATGGTGCCCTCATCATATGTGCACTGGACCAACCGGCCATCGACAACAATGACTACAGGACACAACAGAAGATTGAAGTTTACTGTGAGTGTCCATACTGTTGCCTTATCGAGAATCACCCTATGCTCTCCTAACAGAGCCAACCCACATCCCACTCATGCCAACCATTCACGCTCCCAACAGACCCCATCCCCTTCCCATTCACTCCCACTATCCACACTCCCAATGGACCCCACCCCTTTCCACTCACACCCACCATCCACACTCCCAACGGATCCCACCCACTTTCCATTCACTGTCCACACTCCCAACAGACTCCACCCCCTTCCCATTCACTCCCAATAGACCCCACCCCTTCTCATTCAATCCCACAATCCACATTCCCAACAGACCCCACCCCCTTCCCATTCACTCTCACTGTCCACATTCCCAACAGACCCCATCCGTTTTCCATTCACTTCCACCGGCCACACTCCCAACAGACCCCATCCCTTTCCCATTCACTCCCACTATCCACACTCCCAATGGACCCCACCCCTTTCCACTCACACCCACCATCCACACTCCCAACAGACCCCACCCATTTTCCATTCACTCCCACTGGCCACACTCCCAACGGATCCCACCCACTTTCCATTCACTGTCCACACTCCCAACAGACCCCACCCCCTTCCCATTCACTCCCAATAGACCCCACCCCTTCTCATTCAATCCCACCATCCACATTCCCAACAGACCCCACCCACTTCCCATTCACTCTCACTGTCCACATTCCCAACAGACCCCACCCGTTTTCCATTCACTTCCACCAGCCACACTCCCAACAGACCCCACCCCCTTCCCATTCACTCCTACTGTCCAACTGATAAAGTACAAAGGGACTCCACTCTGCTTTGAATCTCTCTGCCCTGGGTGATAGTGACATAAGAGATTCCTTGCACCCCTGAATTATCCCCATATCCCCCTTCCTACCCACTGTTTCCCACTTCCACAGACACTGCCCTCTGATGTATGGTCCTGTGGTGGGTTTCTAGGGAGGGACCATAGAACAAGAACAAGAGGTTCAGCAGGTCTGTTCTGACTGTGGTGCCAAATTAAACTTCCTCTCTTTGATCCGTTTATTCATATTGTTCTGTTCCACGTGCCTTCACATTCCGATTTAAAATTCTCTGAAGCCCCTTCACTGGGCTCGAATAGAAACTTGAATCTTTGCCGGCCCCACTAACAGCATGGGAGTCTGCAGTGAAAAGCCACCTTTCATAAACGATAGGCGTCTAAGGTCGGTATGATTTGGGGTTCAACCAAACAGGAATATTGTGATGTTCTGATTAAAGAAACCTTGATTTGAGTGAATACTGTATAAATACTGCCCATACCCAATTGTTGATTGGCAAGAAATAACAAATTGTACTCTCTATAAAGTTATAAAGTAAGTATATTTACAAACAGTTTTATCAAACAGTTAGTAGGGAAAAGAAAAGGGAAAAAAATAAAAGGGCCTATTACATAAAATAAAAGGACACAACATTCCTAAGTTGAGCATCATAACCGTTTTATCTTTATCTGAAAACCCAAACATGCTATAGCAGGACACCCTGCTTCTACAGAAAGCTACTAAATTAAATACCCTACAGCATTAGCAATAAAAATCTTAACCATGGCATTACACCTCCTGAACACCATGATCACCATTTGCTTCCTTTACCATATCTGGCAGCCTTTTCTCAACACCTATTACTCTCGGCGTCAATAACAAACATGCCTCCATCACCTTTAAATTTTCCTCCTCCCACTTTGAATGTATACTTTCTGGTCTGTGATATTTCAACCTCAGGGAAAGAGATTCTGTCTGCCCACCCTGTCCATGCCTCCCCTCCAACACGTCAGAGAAAAAAGCCCAAGTTTGTCCATCCTCTCCTTGTGGGTAATAACTTCAAATCCACCATAATGTCCTGGTGAGCCTCTTCTGCAAACTTTCCAAAGTCTCAACACCCTTGCTGTAGTGAGACAATTGGAAATGCACACAGTTCCCTGACCAAAGTTTTCTATTGCTGGAACATATCTCACTGACTCATGCTCTAAATGTTCTGAGCAGTGAAAGCAAACGTGAATACACCTTTACCACTCTACCCACTTGCATGGCACTTAAAGTGATCTATGGACTTGGCTCTCAAGATCACAGTCCCTTTGAGAGTTCTGATATTAACTGAATACTTTCCCCTTACATTTGACCTTCTACAGTGCAACATCTCACACTTGCCTGGATTAAACAGCATCTGCAATTTCTTCACCCATATCTACTGATCTATATCTTGCTGCATCTTTTGATAATCTTCTTCACTGTCTACAACTTTACTAACCTTTATGCTGCCTGTGAACTTACTAACCTACCTGTCTACATTTTCATCAAGGTAATTTTTATACATTACACACAACAGAGCATGTGGTGGACTGGTTAGTGTAACACTACTACAGTACCAGCAACCTGACCTCAATTTCCACCACTGTTTGAAAGCAGTTTGTATGTTCTCCCTGTGACCACATGGGTTTCCTCCTGGTGCTCCGGTTTCTTCCCGCAGTCCAAAGACATTCCAAATGGTTCGGAGGTTAATTGGGCAGCAGGGGCTCATTAGGCTGGAAGGGCTGTTACCATGTTGTATCTCTAAATGAATATATAAAACAGGGATCCCTACAGAACACCATTAGTCACAGACTTCCAGCCAGAATAATGTTCCTCCATCACTATGCTCTGTTTTCGCTGGGCAAGCCAATTCTGATTCCAAACTACCAAGTCACTATGGATCACATGCATGTTATCTGTACCAGCATACAATGAGGACCTTATCAAGATTTTACTGAAGTCCATGTGGACAACATCCACAGCCCTACCATCAACAATCACCTTTATCAGCTCCTCAAAAAAATCTATTAAGTTAATAAGGCATAACTTGCCCCACACACAGCCATGCTGACTGTCCCCAATTAGGCCATGCCTTTCCAAATGCACACAGTTGTTATTGCTAAGAAATCCTTTCCGATAACTTCCCTGGTACAGATGTGAGACCTGCTAGGCTAACACTACCTGGATCATCCCATTTTCCCTCCTTGAACAAAGTAAGATTTGCTGCTCTCTAGTTCTCCACCACATCACTTGTTGCTGGAGAGGCTATGAAGATCTTTGTCAAGGCCCCATATTCTCCACCTTTGCCTCTTTCCATAACCAGAGCTATATCTTGTTAGACTCTGGGGAACTATCCAGCTCAAGAGACTCAGCACCACCTCCTTTCCAATCTCAGAACAGCCTGATTCATTAGCACCCTCCATACCACTCTCACTGTCCTTCACATCTTTCACCTTGTGAATACCAAAGTAAAATACCTTGTCCACATCCTCAGGCTTCAGTCCTCAATTCTATCCTTTATGCTTGAGTGATCCAACCCTCCCCCTAGTTATCCTCCACTTGGTGATATAAAATATGTCCAAATTCTCCTAAATCCTACTTGCCAAGGGCATTTCATAGCCCTTGTCGGCACTTCTAATTCCCCATCGAGCTCTTACCTGCTACCTTTACATCCCTGAAGGGTCCTGTCTGATTTTATCTTCTTGAATCTTACATATGATTCCTTTTTATTTTAGACTCAATGCACCTCCTCTCTTCTTGCCATGTTTCCATGAAGTATGCCATGTCTACTGGTCACAGGCGCACTGATCACTCCCTCTCTCCTCTACAGATTCCCCAACTGTTGAGATCCGGGAGTCCAAAGCTGTTCCTGAGGAAGGTGCAGATTTTATGCTGCGTTGTATTGGACGAGGAAACCCAGAGTGAGTTAAAAGTACACGTGGAGGGTCACTCTGTGTCTGACCTGTGCCCTGGGGATGTGTGATGGGACAGTGTGGAGGGAGCTTCACTCTGTGTCTGACCCCGGGAGTGTGTGATGGGACAGTGTAGAGGGAGCTTCACTCTGTGTCTGACCCCAGGAGTGTGTGATGGGACAGTGTGGAGGGAGCTTCACTCTGTGTCTGACCCCGGGAGTGTGTGATGGGACAGTGTAGAGGGAGCTTCACTCTGTGTCTGACCTGTGCCCTGGGGATGTGTGATGGGACAGTGTGGAGGGAGCTTCACTCTGTGTCTGACCCTGGGAGTGTGTGATGGGACAGTGTAGAGGGAGCTTCACTCTGTGTCTGACCCCAGGAGTGTGTGATGGGACAGTGTGGAGGGAGCTTCACTCTGTGTCTGACCCCGGGAGTGTGTGATGGGACAGTGTAGAGGGAGCTTCACTCTGTGTCTGATCTGTGCCCTGGGGATGTGTGTTGGGACGGTACGGAGGCAGCGTCACTCTGTCTGACCCTGGGAGTGTGTGATGGGACAGTGTGGAGGGAGCTTCACTCTGCGTCTGACCCCGGGAGTGTGTGATGGGACAGTGTGGAGGGAGCTTCACTCTGCGTCTGACCCCGGGAGTGTGTGATGGGACAGTGTGGAGGGAGCTTCACTCTGTGTCTGACCCCGGGAGTGTGTGATGGGACAGTGTGGAGGGAGCTTCACTCTGTGTCTGACACCGGGAGTGAGTGATGGGACAGTGTGGAGGGAGCTTCACTCTGCGTCTGACACCGGGAGTGAGTGATGGGACAGTGTGGAGGGAGCTTCACTCTGCGTCTGACCCCGGGAGTGTGTGATGGGACAGTGTAGAGGGAGCTTCACTCTGTGTCTGACCTGTGCCCTGGGGATGTGTGATGGGACGGTACGGAGGCAGCGTCACTCTGTCTGACCCTGGGAGTGTGTGATGGGACAGTGTGGAGGGAGCTTCACTCTGCGTCTGGCACCGGGAGTGTGTGATGGGACAGTGTAGAGGGAGCTTCACTCTGTGTCTGACCCCGGGAGTGTGTGATGGGATAGTGTAGAGGGAGATTCACTCTGTGTATGACCCTGGAGTGTGTGATGGGACAGTGTGGAGGGAGCTTCACTCTGTGTCTGACCCCGGGAGTGTGTGATGGGACAGTGTAGAGGGAGCTTCACTCTGTGTCTGACTCCGGGAGTGTGTGATGGGACAGTGTAGAGGGAGCTTCACTCTGTGTCTGACTCCGGGAGTGTGTGATGGGACAGTGTAGAGGAGCTGCATTTTGTCAATGTGCTTGCATGGTGTTAGGCTTTCTGTTGGTGACTCTTTACTCTTTCTGACCTCAGACCCAGTTTCTTCACTTGGGTCCGTTTTAACGGGGATCTGTCTGAATATGCATTTGTCCGGAACGAGAACCTAACCTTCACTAACCTGAATAAGACTGACGCAGGAGTCTATCGCTGTGAAGCCAAGAACATCATTGGGACTGGTGGCAAGAACTACACACTGACAGTGCATGGTGAGCTGGTAACTGCCTTCCCACACCAGTTCAGTGCCGTCTGCTGTTTATAGGGTGTGGTGTTCCTAGAGCTGGCGAGTGTGTAAGCCCCAGTTTAAAGTCCTTTTGTTTCACCACCTCTCTCCCTGTCTCTCTATCTATCTTTCTGTCTCATACTCTCTTTTCTCACTTCTGTTTGCTTTTCTTTCTAAATAAAAATATTCTTTACCCCATTTCTTTCTCCCTTTTGACCTTCCTCTCTTTGTCTCTCTGTCCATTCATCTCTCTCTCTCTCTTTCTCTATCTGTATCTCTCTCTGTCTGTGTGTGTGTGTCTCTCTCTCTCTCTCATGGATCCCTTCTTAAACAAGAGTAGCAGTACGTCTGTGCTCCAGGTAAGGTCCCACTACACTCTGTCTGCTGGTGCAGACTCTTGTCCACTATTACACCCTCCCCTCTGTGATAAACACCAGCTGACCACTTGCCCTGGGAGAGACTTGCTCTGTTCACATCCTTGGCCACCCAGCCTTCAGCCCCTCTCTCCGTTTACACAGCCGGCTGTGTCTCTGTCCTCACCACACCAGGGTCTCACCTTTCCCACGCGTGTCCGGACACACTCATGTAGTCTGTCAGTGTGTCTCTGCTTTTGCAGGGATCCATCCGCTGGTATTGGTGAGAGCACAGACAGGGTGACTGGGTGCACCTCAGGGTGCTGTCTCTCACCAGGCAGGTGCTGGCTGCAATTTAGAGTGCCGGGTGCCTCAGGAAACTGCAGATGCCAAGGGGCTCCACCAGGGATAAGCAGAAAGGTTCCCTCCGGTGGCGAAGATAAAGGGGGGAGTGGGGGAATAAGTCTGGGAATACGGGGTCCGCCTGATTCAGCAGGAGTGAGGAAAAACACTCCCTTGTAGGAGGGAAAGGATTTAGGGTGGGAAGTGGAGGGAGCTCAGTGCAAGAGAGGGGCAGAGAGATATGGGGGGGTAAGAAGGGTAGTGATGGAGGGGATGGAGGAAGAGTGAGGAATGGAGGAGGGGAGGGGGTGGAGAAGGAGGGGTGTGAGGGGAATAAGGCAAGGAGAGAAGGAATGGGAGAGTGAGTGAGGGAGTTCAGTGCAAGAGATGAGAAATGAGATATGGAGGAAGAGGGAAGTGATGGAGAGGTGCTGAGTGTGAGGATGGAGGGTTGGGTAGTGATGGGAAGGAGGATGGTGAGTGAGTGAGAGCGTGGGGACAGATGGGTGGGAAGGAGGGGGTGAGTGAGAGGGTGAGGATGGGTGCGTGGGAGGGTAGTGAGTGGGAGACTGGGAAGTGAGTGAATGGGAGGGTGGGGAGTGGGTGGGAGTATGGGGAGTGAAGGGTTGGTTGGGTGGGTAGGGAGAGAATGGGAGGGTGGGAAGTGAGTGAGTGGGAGGGTGGGGTGTGAAGGGTTGGGTGGGAGGGTGGGGAGAGAGTGGGTGGGTGGGAGGGGAGTGAATGGGAGGGTGGGGAGTGGGTGGAGGTGGGGGTTTGGGTGGAAAGTGAGTGGGAGGGGTGGGGAGTGAGTGAATGGGAAGATGGGGCTTTGGGTGGGGAGTGAGTGGGGGTCTGGGGTTAGGTGGGGGTGAGTGTTATTAATCTGATATGGATGTTCCAGTCCCATCTGTGTGTTTTGGTGAACATGTCTCCCTCGAGGGTGGGTGCCGAGCGTCTTCACGTGCCTGATCACCTTGTGTCTTATGTGTCACGCGTGTGTCTTCCTTCTCACCCAATCGCAGGGGACGCCCTGGAGATGGCCCCCACCTCCTCCCCTGCTTCTGTCAATGACTCCCTGACACTGGCCATCGGCGGTAGGTTTATCCTGACTCCCTTCTGCTTTCTCCGTGACTCCTCCACCCTCCACCAGTGGGGTGGGGTAGGGCTGGCCTGGTATGGCCATGGGTGCAGGAATAGGGTTGGTCGCCTGTTGACTGCTCCAGTAAACATGATTGGCTGAAGGGAATCCAATAGGCTGGGGAATCAGTGCAAATTGGGGTTTGTTGCTCTGTTCTTGGGGACAATGCCAGCCAATCAAAACAGGCAGAGCCAGGTGACCAATCCCATTGGTTCTTGCAATACCCTTGCCTGTCTAGAGATAAGCATGCTTTGGGCCAGTAACAAACTTGGTGCAAGAGAAAGGAACCAATAAAATTGTAGAGGGAGTTTCACTCTGACTGACCAACATCCAAGGAGTGTGTGCTAGGACAGTGTAGAGGGAGCTTACTCTCTGACCAATGTCCTGGGAGTGTGTGATGGGACAGTGTAGAGGGAGTTTCACTCTGTGTCTGACCTGTACCCTGGGAGTGTGTGATGGGACAGTGTAGAGGGAGTTTCACTCTGTGTCTGACCTGTACCCTGGGAGTGTGTGATGGCTTGGTGTAGAGGGAGTTTCACTCTGTCTGACCAATGTCCTGGGAGTGTGTGATGGGTTGGTGTAGAGGGAGTTTCACTCTGTCTGACCAATGTCCTGGGAGTGTGTGATGGCTTGGTGTAGAGGGAGTTTCACTCTGTCTGACCAATGTCCTGGGAGTGTGTGATGGGTTGGTGTAGAGGAAGTTTCACTCTGTCTGATCAATGTCCTGTGATGGGACGGGTTAGAGGGAACTTCTCTGTGTCTAACCCATGCCCTTGAGAGTTTGTGATGGGGCAGTGTAGAGGGAGCTTCACTCTGTGTCAGACCTATGTCCTGAGAGTGCGTGATGGGACGGGTTCTGAAGAGTGGGCAGGGTAGGCGTGGGGTAGAGTTCTCCCTAGTTGGGGCTCTAGAACCAGGAGTCAGTGTTTAATTACAAGGAGTCATGGCCATGGACGACAAGAGGAAATGTTTTCTCTCAGAGGGTGGGTTCTTTCCCTCCCAGGAGCAGAGCCTTTGGGTGTTCCCAGGGCAGAGTGAGATGGATTGGTGATGGGGTTGGAGAGGGGTGGAAGTTCACTGGGGGTGAGTGAAGATATGATTACAGTTATCGCAACAGTTTTGTTTATGTGGAAGAGGCTGGAGGGGATGAGTGTTCTCTGTTTTCCCGGTGATGTGCGCGTCACTCTGTGTCTTGCACCAAGGTTTGTGTGGGCAGGTCTGCTTGTAGTGTTGTGGGTGTGGTGTGCAGGAAATCTGAGTGAGGATGGTGGTCCCAGACCACTGGTGAGCTCAGGAGAGGTCCTAGCTGTTCAACCACACGAGGCCTCAGATGTGTGACCGTCTGTTGGTCACATTCCTAAACTTAACCCCAACATCACTCTGTCTTTCCTCTCAACTCCCCATCCCTTCCCCAATTCCTCCTGCTCTTCTCCAGCATCCCACTTTGTCTCTACTTCACCCCATCTTTTCTTTCTCTCCCTCACTTCTCACCACTTTCCGTCTCCCTCTCTATCTCACCACTCACTGTCTACTTCTCTCTTTTCCTCTCACTCCCATTCTCTCTCCTCCCCTCTCTGTGTCTCTCTGCATTCTCACACTCTCTCCTTTCCTTCTTAACTCTCCCTCACCCGTACCCTTTCATTGTCCACTCATTGTCTCCCCCTCTCAATGTCCCCCCACCCTTCTCCCTCGACCTCTCTCCCTCTCACAGTCTCCATCTCTTCCTCTGACTGTCTCTCTCTGTTCTCAATGTCTTACATGTCCCCTCTCACATTGACTGTCAATCCACTTCCTAGTCTCTCTTCCACACCTTCTGCTTCTCATTCTCTCCTCCTTTCACTCTCACTGTCTATCCCTCACTTTCCCTATCTCTCCCCTCAATTCTTTCACTATGCCTCTCTTCCACTTTCCTCCCTCAGCCTCTCCCCATTATCTTCCTCTTCCTTCACTGTCTCTTTCGTACTCTTCCCCCATTCTCTACCCCTTGCTGACTCTCTCCCTCTCACTCCTCCACTCTCTTTCCCCCTCTATCCCTTTCTCCCTTTCTTCTCCACTCTACCCCCAGTGCTGTCTCTTTCTCCCCCCTCACTTTGTTCTCCTTTCCCTATCCTCCCCATTACTCCTCTTTCTTCTGCCCCATATCAGTGTGAGTTTCCATGTTCATTGCCTGAGCCTCACTCAGTGGTGTCTGGTCCCACCTCTCTGTGCTCATTGGTATGGTAAGATGTCAGTCATGCTTTATTGCTCCAATCATTGTCTACATTTCTCTGTTCATTGTTTACTCCACCCCCCCTCCCTGCACGACCCTCCCTCCCTCTCTCCACCTCCCGTCCTCATTACACCCCTCCCTCCCTGCACCCCAACCCCCATTCCCTCCACCCCTCCCTCCCTCCCTACACCTCCTGCTCCTGCTCCACCCATTACACTCCCTCTTCCTTCCATCTACCTCCAGCCCAACTCTCCCTCCCCTTCCTTCCTTCCACCTCCCCCTTCCTTGACTTCACACTCCCTCCCCTACACCTCTCCTTTCCCACCTCCACCATATCCCACTTCGACCCCTCCACTTTCCCTTCCATCTACCTCACTCTCGCTCACATCCTTCATTGCAATTCATCCTCATTCTCCATCTCTCCTTCCCCTACTCCCTCCCTTACTCCCCACCCCTCTCCATCACTGATTTCATCCATCGGTGTGACCATCAGTCTCCACCTCAAGCCCCTCCCCGGACACAGGTACAGTCTGACTGCTGACTGCTCTCCCTCTCGGCACTCTGTCTCTTTCTCATTCTTCACCTCCCTCTGTTACACTTTACGCTCATCACTGAGCACTCTCTAGTGATTGTCTCACTCTTCCTGCACTCTCCTTTCACTCCATCCCTAAATGCTGCCACTCCAACTCACCCTCCCTTTCATTCATTGCCTGTCTTTCTTTCTTGTTTCATTGTTGTCCATCTCTCTCATTTTCTTTTGTCCATTTTCCAATTATCTCTCTCTTTCTCTCTCTCCATCCCTCTTTTTCTCACTCGGTCTCTTTCTCTTTATCTGTCCTTCTCTTTTTTCTCTCTTTCACACCACTTCTCTGTAACCACCCCTCCCTCTCTCTAACCAAACCCTCTGTCTCTCAATCCTCGTTTCCCCTTCTCCTTGTCACTATCTCTCTGTCTGGCTCTCTCTTTCCTCTCACTCTCATTCACTCTGTTTCTGTGTCTCGCTCTCTTTCCAGGTCTCTGTGATTTGACAGTCTGTCTGTCTGTCTCTCACTATGTCTTTGCATGGATTAGTTTTGGATGGGACTATGGGGGTGAATTAATTTGAAAAGGGATTACAGAGGCTGGATTATTTTGGGATGGGATAAAAGTGGTAGATTAGTTTGGGATGGGATTACAGGGAAGTGTACTAGTTTGGGATGGGATGACAGAGAGGTGGATTCATTTGGGATGGAATTACAGAGAGGTGGAGTCATTTGGGATGGGATTATAGAAGGATAGATTAGTTTGGGATGGTTTTCACAGAGGTGGATTAGGTTGGGATGGGATTACAGAGATGTGGATTGTTTGGGATGAAATTACTGGGGGGTTAGTTTGGATTTGGTTTACAGTGTCTGGATTAGTTTGCAATGGGATTATAGAGAGGTGGGTTAGTCTGGGATGGTGTTATGGAGATGTGGATTCGTTTAGGATGGAATTACAGGTGTGGATTACAGAAATGTGGATTATTTTCGAATGGGACTATGAAGAGGAGGATTAGATGGAGTTGGGATTACAGTGAGGTACATTAGTCTGTGATTGGATTATAGAGAGATGGATGAGTTTGGATTGGGGTGACAGTGAGGTGGATGAGTTTGTGATGGGATTACAGGGCTGGATTAGATCTGGATAGGGTTACAGTGAGGTGCAATAGTTTATGACGGCGTTGCCCTGGGGTGGTTTACTTTGGGATGGTATTACATGAGCGTGGAGTAGTTTGGGATGGGATTACTGGGGGGTCCATTTGGATTTGGATTACAGTGTCTGGATTAGTTTGCAATGAGATTACAGAGAGGTGGGTTAGTTTGGGATGGTGTTATGGAGATGTGGATTCGTTTAGGATGGAATTACAGGGGTGGATTAGTTTGATTTGTGATTACAGGGGTTGAATAGATTGGAATGGGATTAGAATGTGGTGGATCCATTTAGGATGGATTACAGAAAGGTGGATTAGTTTGGGATAAGATTACATGGGTTGATTAATTTGTAATGGGATTGCAGGTAGGTGGACATATTTTCAATGGGATTACACAGAGATGGACTAGTTTGGGATGGGATGATAGCAAGGTGGATTAGGTTGGGATGGGATTACAGAGATATGGATTGTCTGGGATGAGATTCCAGGGGTGGATCAGTTTGCGGTGGGTTTACAGGATGTGAGTTAGTCTGAGATGGGATTACAGGTGGTAGATTAGCTTGGGATGGGGTTACAGAGAGGTGTATCAGTTTAGGACAGGATTACAAAAATGAGGATTATTTTGGGATGGGGTTACGGGGAGATGGATTATATTGGGATGGGATAACGGAGTTGGATTAGTTTGTGATGGGATTACAGTGATGTGGGTTGGTTAGGGATGGGATTGCTGAGAGGAGGATTACTTTGGGATGGGATTACAGCAGGTGGATTAGTTAATGATTGGATTACAGAGAGATGGATTAGTCTGTGATGAGATTATGGGGATGGATTGGTTTGGCATAGGATTAGAGTGGGTGGATTAGTTTGGGATGGGATTGTCAGGGGTTGAATAGTTTGGAATGGGATTATGGTGTGGTGGTTTAGTTTGGGATGGGATTATGGGGATATATTGGTTTTTGATGGAAGTACAGAGAGCCGGATTACTTTGAGATAGGGTTAGAAAGGTGTGGATTCATTTGAGATGGGATTACATAGAGGTGGATTATTTTGCAATGGGATAGCAGAGATTTGGATAAATAAGGAATGGGAATACAGAGAGGTGAATAAATAAGGAATGGGAATACAGAGAGGTGAATAAATTTTTGATGGGGTTACAAAGAGGTGGATTAGTTTTGGATGGGATTACGGAGAGGTGGATTAGTTTAGGGTGGGATTACGGAGAGGTGGATTAGTTTAGGGTGGGGTTACAGAGAGGTGGATTAGTTTAGGGTGGGATTACGGAGAGGTGGATTAGTTTAGGGTGAGGTTACAGAGAGGTGGATTAGTTTAGGGTGGGATTACGGAGAGGTGGATTAGTTTAGGGTGGGATTACGGAGAGGTGGATTAGTTTAGGGTGGGGTTATGGAGAGGTGGATTAGTTTAGGGTGGGATTACGGAGAGGTGGATTAGATTAGGGTGGGATTACGGAGAGGTGGATTAGTTTAGGGTGGGGTTACGGAGAGGTGGATTAGATTAGGGTGGGGTTACGGAGAGGTGGATTAGTTTAGGGTGGGATTACGGAGAGGTGGATTAGTTTAGGGTGGGATTACGGAGAGGTGGATTAGTTTAGGGTGGGGTTATGGAGAGGTGGATTAGTTTAGGGTGGGGTTACGGAGAGTTGAATTTGTTTAGGGTGGGATTACGGAGACGTGGATTAGTTTAGGGTGGGATTACGGAGATGTGGATTAGTTTAGGGTGGGATTACAGAGAGGTGGATTGGCTTTTGATGATATTACTGGGGTGGATTACTTTGGGATGGGTTTACAGAGGGGTGGATTAGATTGGGATTTGATTGCAGGGTAGATTAGTTTTGGATGGGGTTACAGAGAGGTGGATTAGTTTACAGGGCCTAGACTGAGATGTCAGAGCCAGTAAATATTTTACAATTTCCTGTGTGAATGTGCAACTGGAAATGTCATTGCATTCCATAGCAAGAATGGCCTTTTAATGGCATTCCCATATCTGGGCTGTATTTTTTTTTTACTTAGGGTGATGTCATTTAGTTGTAGAATCCTGCTAAAGCTGTGGTTGGGATTCTGGATTCCCAGTAGGATTGTTCGTTTGAGAGTGGGATTTGGGGATATTAGGAAATAAGAGTGGTGATTGGGGATTGTAAACTGTCATGAAATGTGTTGTTTTCTTTAAGCAGTTCACTGCAAGATAAAAAATTACTACGTGGCTATAGAACTAAATAAATTTATGGTGCAAAAGTGATATAGCGAATTAATGTTCATGGAACGTTCAGAGGGGTAAAACTATTCCTAACACATTTAGTGGGGGTCTCCAAGCTCCTGTATCTCCTGTCTGATGGTAGTAATGAGAAGAGGGCATGCCCCAGATCGTGAAGATCCTTAAAGATAGATGGCACCTTCTTGAGGCACCAACTTGTGAAGATGACATTGATAATGGGGAAGGTTGTGCCTGTTATGGAGATGGCTGTGTCTAAATACTCTGTAACCTCTTTCATTCCTGTGCATTGGAGCCTCTATACCAGGCAGAATGCAACCAGACAGGATGCTCACCAATGTACACCTGCAGAAATTTGCCAAAGTCTTTGGTGCATACCAGATCTCAACATTCTAATGAAGTGCAGTCACTGGTGTGCCTTCTTCGTGACTGCATTAATAGGTTGGTGCACAATACGTCCCTACATTTCCAAGTGATCATCAAACCTGCCTCTCAGATTGTTTCTCAAATATTGTCCCAGTCTTTCATTCAGTGTCAGTAAGACCAAGGAATTAATTGTGGACTTCAGGGAGAGGAAGCAGGAGGGTACATGCTAGTCCTCATTGATTGATCAGTAGTGGAAAGGGTAAACAGTTTCAAATTCCTAGCCGTCAACATCTCAAGGCAAGAAGGCACTCTACTGGCTATACTTCATTAGGAGTTTGAGGAGATCTGGTCTCTCCTCCAATATCCCGCAAATGTCTCCAGGTCATTTGGTCAGAATGTTCTCCACAGTACATCTGTAGAAATTTACTAGAGTGTTTGGCGACAAATCAGATCTCCTCAATCTCTGGACAAAATATAGTGATGGTCACACTTTCATCTTTGCATTGATATGTTGAACCCAGAAAGAATTCTGTGAGATGTTGATGCCTAAAAACTTGAATCTGCACACCCTTTCCGCTATGGACCCTGCAATGAGGACTAGTGTGCGTTCTCCCAACTTCCCTTTTCTGAAATTCTTTGGTCTTACTGATGTTGAATACAAGGCTGTTGCTGTATCCTAACTCAGCCAGCCAATCTAGCTCATTCATGTCTGCCTCCTCGTCACCATCTGAGATTCTACCAACTACTGTGGTGTCGTCGGCGAATTGATTGGTGCAGTTGTGCTTTGCCACAGTCATGAGATAGTCATTACAATTCCAGGTTTGAGGATGCCACAGAGCAAATGGGATTCCCGGTCTGGGGCAGAGAACAAACATTTGCGATTGAGATAGAGAGTCCATAAATGAGATGACATGGCAGGAGTTCAAGAGGGACGGTGAATGAGGGACAGGTAGGGTAAGAGGATTGGTCCCAGAGTAAGAAGAGGGATGCAGGGTAGGGGAGTGTCCTGGATTGAGTTTATACCTCAGAGACAGTGTACAGGTGAGCATGGGAATTAGTGGGGTCCTGGTTACACCTAGGGACCTGGTACCCTCACCTCCCATCGACAGGGAGAGGATATAGATTTGCCCACAGGCAGGGACAGAGCCTGAGTAACATGGGAGAGAGAGAGTGGGGAGGTCACTGATATGAAGAAGTAATGGAGTGCTGCATTGTGTGAGGGTCAGTGAAGGAGCACCATGATATGGAAGGGGAGGCGAGGAAGGGCCTGTTATGGAGGGTTGTTGAGGGAATGCCACAATTCAGATATTATTTGGAGTTCCTAAATTTGTGAGAGCTCTGTGCTCTGATTCCTGTTTCTGCAATTTCTCTATTCCTCCCTCTCCCCGTTTTCTCTTTCTCTCTCTCTCTCTCGACCAGATCCTCTTTCACAGGTCACCCAGTCGAGCATTGACCACGCTGTCATCGGTGGGATTGTGGCCGTCATTGTCTTCATCGTACTGTGTCTCTTCATCGTTCTGGTCCGCTATCTGATCAGACACAAGGGTAAAATCCTCCCTCCCCAAAACCCCACCCGGTCTCTGTAAGCCCCTAGACCTCTTTCTGTCTCTGTAACCACTACACCCCTCCCTGTTTCTATATCCTCCTCTGGCCTCTCCACCCCTCCCTGTCACTGTAACACATTCCTCCCCCCCCCCCCAGCTCCTACATCACCCTGTCTCTGTTAACCCTATCAGCCCCTGAAATCCTCTCTGAATCTGTATCCTCCCTGCCTCGCAATACCAACACCACTCCCTGTGTCTATAACCCTCTCCAGCCCCAACACCCCTGTATCTCTGTAAGACCCTCCACCTCCAGACCCCTTCTTGTCTGTAACCCCCTCTGATCCCTATACTCCTACCTGTCTCTATAACCCCCTTTGGCCTCTACATCCCTCCCTGTCTCTATAAACCCCTCTGGCCCCTACACCCCTCCCTGTCTCTGTAACCCCCTCCAGTCCCAACACCCCTCCCTGTCTCTGTAACCCCTCCAGTCCCAACACTCCTCCCTGTCTCTGTAACCCCCTCCAGTCCCAACACTCCTCCCTGTCACTGTAACCCCTTCCAGTCCCAACACCCCTCCCTGTCTCTGTAACCCCTTCCAGTCCCAACACTCCTCCCTGTCTCTGTAACCCCTTCTAGTCCCAACACTCCTCCCTGTCTCTGTAACCCCTTCCAGTCCCAACACCTCTCCCTGTCTCTGTAACCCCCTCCAGTCCCAACACCCCTCCCTGTCTCTGTAACCCCTTCCAGTCCCAACACCCCTCCCTGTCTCTGTAAAACCCTCTGGTCCCAACACTCCTCCCTGTCTCTGTAACCCCTTCCAGTCCCAACACCCCTCCCTGTCTCTGTAACCCCTTCCAGTCCCAACACCCCTCCTTGACTCTGTAACCCCTTCCAGTCCCAACACCCCTCCCTGTCTCTGTAACCCACTCCAGTCCCAACACCCCTCCTTGACTCTGTAACCCCTTCCAGTCCCAACACCCCTCCTTGACTCTGTAACCCCTTCCAGTCCCAACACCCCTCCCTGTCTCTGTAACCCCCTCCAGTCCCAACACCCCTCCTTGACTCTGTAACCCCTTCCAGTCCCAACACCCCCTTGACTCTGTAACCCCTTCCAGTCCCAACACCCCTCCCTGTCTCTGTAACCCCCTCCAGTCCCAACACCCCTCCTTGACTCTGTAACCCCTTCCAGTCCCAACACCCCTCCCTGTCTCTGTAACCCCTTCAGTCCCAACATCCCTCCCTGTCTCTGTAACCCCCTCCAGTCCCAACACCCCTCCCTGTCTCTGTAACCCCCTCCAGTCCCAACACCCCTCCCTGTCTCTGTAACCCCCTCCAGTCCCAACACCCCTCCTTTACTCTGTAACCCCTTCCAGTCCCAACACCCCTCCCTGTCTCTGTAACCCCTTCAGTCCCAACACCCCTCCCTGTCTCTGTAACCCCCTCCAGTCCCAACACCCCTCCTTGACTCTGTAACCCCTTCCAGTCCCAACACCCCTCCTTCTCTGTAACCCCTTCCAGTCCCAACACCCCTCCCTGTCTCTGTAACCCCCTCCAGTCCCAACACCCCTTCTTGACTCTGTAACCCCTTCCAGTCCCAACACCCCTCCTTGACTCAGTAACCCCTTCCAGTCCCAACACCCCTCCCTGTCTCTGTAACCCCCTCCAGTCCCAACACCCCTCCCTGTCTCTGTAACCCCCTCCAGTCCCAACACCCCTCCCTGTCTCTGTAACCCCCTCCAGTCCCAACACCCCTCCTTTACTCTGTAACCCCTTCCAGTCCCAACACCCCTCCCTGTCTCTGTAACCCCTTCAGTCCCAACACCCCTCCCTGTCTCTGTAACCCCCTCCAGTCCCAACACCCCTCCTTGACTCTGTAACCCCTTCCAGTCCCAACACCCCTCCTTCTCTGTAACCCCTTCCAGTCCCAACACCCCTCCCTGTCTCTGTAACCCCCTCCAGTCCCAACACCCCTTCTTGACTCTGTAACCCCTTCCAGTCCCAACACCCCTCCTTGACTCAGTAACCCCTTCCAGTCCCAACACCCCTCCCTGTCTCTGTAACCCCCTCCAGTCCCAACACCCCTCCTTGACTCTGTAACCCCTTCCAGTCCCAACACCCCCCTTGACTCTGTAACCCCTTCCAGTCCCAACACCCCTCCCTGTCTCTGTAACCCCCTCTGGCCCCTACACCCCTCCCTGTCTCTGTAACCCCTTCCAGTCCCAACACCCCTCCCTGTCTCTGTAACCCCTTCAGTCCCAACACTCCTCCCTGTCTCTGTAACCCCCTCCAGTCCCAACACCCCTCCCTGTCTCTGTAACCCCCTCCAGTCCCAACACCCCTCCCTGTCTCTGTAACCCCCTCCAGACCCAACACCCCTCCTTTACTCTGTAACCCCTTCCAGTCCCAACACCACTCCCTGTCTTTGTAACCCCTTCCAGTCCCAACACCTCTCCCTGTCTCTGTAACCCCCTCCAGTCCCAACACCCCTCCCTGTCTCTGTAACCCCTTCCAGTCCCAACACCCCTCCCTGTCTCTGTAAAACCCTCTGGTCCCAACACTCCTCCCTGTCTCTGTAACCCCTTCCAGTCCCAACACCCCTCACTGTCTCTGTAACCCCTTCCAGTCCCAACACCCCTCCTTGACTCTGTAACCCCTTCCAGTCCCAACACCCCTCCCTGTCTCTGTAACCCCCTCCAGTCCCAACACCCCTCATTGACTCTGTAACCCCTTCCAGTCCCAACACCCCTCCTTGACTCTGTAACCCCTTCCAGTCCCAACACCCCTCCCTGTCTCTGTAACCCCCTCCAGTCCCAACACCCCTCCTTGACTCTGTAACCCCTTCCAGTCCCAACACCCCCCTTGACTCTGTAACCCCTTCCAGTCCCAACACCCCTCCCTGTCTCTGTAACCCCCTCCAGTCCCAACACCCCTCCTTGACTCTGTAACCCCTTCCAGTCCCAACACCCCCCTTGACTCTGTAACCCCTTCCAGTCCCAACACCCCTCCCTGTCTCTGTAACCCCCTCCAGTCCCAACACCCCTCCCTGTCTCTGTTACCCCTTCAGTCCCAACACCCCTCCCTGTCTCTGTAACCCCCTCCAGTCCCAACACCCCTCCCTGTCTCTGTAACCCCCTCCAGTCCCAACACCCCTCCCTGTCTGTGTAACCCCCTCCAGTCCCAACACCCCTCCTTTACTCTGTAACCCCTTCCAGTCCCAACACCCCTCCCTGTCTCTGTAACCCCTTCCAGTCCCAACACCTCTCCCTGTCTCTGTAACCCCCTCCAGTCCCAACACCCCTCCCTGTCTCTGTAACCCCTTCCAGTCCCAACACCTCTCCCTGTCTCTGTAACCCCCTCCAGTCCCAACACCCCTCCCTGTCTCTGTAACCCCTTCCAGTCCCAACACCCCTCCTTTACTCTGTAACCCCTTCCAGTCCTAACACCCCTCCCTGTCTCTGTAACCCCTTCCAGTCCCAACACCTCTCCCTGTCTCTGTAACCCCCTCCAGTCCCAACACCCCTCCCTGTCTCTGTAACCCCTTCCAGTCCCAACACCCCTCCCTGTCTCTGTAAAACCCTCTGATCCCAACACTCCTCCCTGTCTCTGTAACCCCTTCCAGTCCCAACACCCCTCACTGTCTCTGTAACCCCTTCCAGTCCCAACACCCCTCCTTGACTCTGTAACCCCTTCCAGTCTCAACACCCCTCCCTGTCTCTGTAACCCCCTCCAGTCCCAACACCCCTCCTTGACTCTGTAACCCCTTCCAGTCCCAACACCCCTCCTTGACTCTGTAACCCCTTCCAGTCCCAACACCCCTCCCTGTCTCTGTAACCCCCTCCAGTCCCAACACCCCTCCTTGACTCTGTAACCCCTTCCAGTCCCAACACCCCCCTTGACTCTGTAACCCCTTCCAGTCCCAACACCCCTCCCTGTCTCTGTAACCCCCTCCAGTCCCAACACCCCTCCTTGACTCTGTAACCCCTTCCAGTCCAAACACCCCTCCCTGTCTCTGTAACCCCTTCAGTCCCAACACCCCTCCCTGTCTCTGTAACCCCCTCCAGTCCCAACACCCCTCCCTGTCTCTGTAACCCCCTCCAGTCCCAACACCCCTCCCTGTCTCTGTAACCCCCTCCAGTCCCAACACCCCTCCCTGTCTCTGTAACCCCTCCAGTCCCAACACTCCTCCCTGTCTCTGTAACCCCCTCCAGTCCCAACACTCCTCCCTGTCTCTGTAACCCCTTCCAGTCCCAACACCCCTCCCTGTCTCTGTAACCCCTTCCAGTCCCAACACCCCTCCTTGACTCTGTAACCCCTTCCAGTCCCAACACCCCTCCTTGACTCTGTAACCCCTTCCAGTCCCAACACCCCTCCCTGTCTCTGTAACCCCCTCCAGTCCCAACACCTCTCCTTGACTCTGTAACCCCTTCCAGTCCCAACACCCCCCTTGACTCTGTAACCCCTTCCAGTCCCAACACCCCTCCCTGTCTCTGTAACCCCCTCCAGTCCCAACACCCCTCCTTGACTCTGTAACCCCTTCCAGTCCCAACACCCCTCCCTGTCTCTGTAACCCCTTCAGTCCCAACACCCCTCCCTGTCTCTGTAACCCCCTCCAGTCCCAACACCCCTCCCTGTCTCTGTAACCCCCTCCAGTCCCAACACCCCTCCCTGTCTCTGTAACCCCCTCCAGTCCCAACACCCCTCCTTTACTCTGTAACCCCTTCCAGTCCCAACACCCCTCCCTGTCTCTGTAACCCCTTCAGTCCCAACACCCCTCCCTGTTTCTGTAAAACCCTCTGGTCCCTATACTCCTCCCTGTCTATTAGAATGCACTTACCCCCTCTGAATGGATTTCCTTGCTCCCTCCTGCAAATGCCACAAATGTCCTCCTTCCGCCATGCCAGCATGCAACCTTCACCAGGCCATGGGTGTCCATGTTGCACAGGGCTTAATCTCTGTATTTCCTTCCATAAACTAGCTTCTCTCCATTGCCCATCACCCCCGCTGGCTCACTGCCCCAATTCATTTTGAACAGACAGTGGCTCGTGTTTTGGGGCTTGTGAACTGGAGCGCCTTGCCTATATTAAACGTGGAGGGGAGTGGGCATCACTGTCCTTCTCCCCACCCCTGGCCCTGTGTGTGTCTTTGCTCAGGACTCCCTGGATCTCTCAACTCAGCCCTGGCCCCATTATGAAATCCACCTTCACTCCATCCATGATGTTCAAGGATTTTTAGAATGGAGAAAGCACTTGAATTTTTGCCCAGATAGAAGGCTGCATTTGGGCCTGGCCCCAGCAAGTGACTGGTCTCGTCAGGCCTTCCTGCAAATGCAGGCCTACTTAGTGTCAGAGTCTGAGCAGTCCATTCTCCAAAAGGACATAAATAATGAACAGGAATCGGCCATTTGGCCCATCAATCCTAAAACTATGCCCTCTCATGCTTGCCATTTCAGCCCAGGGAAAAAGCCTCTGACTATCCAGACAATCAATGCCTCTCATTATCTTGTATACTTCTATCAGGTCATGTCTCAACCTCCATTGCTCCAAGGAGAAAAAGCCGAGTTCACTCAACCTATTCTCATAAGGCATGCTCCCCAATCCAGGCAACATCCTTGTAAATCTCCTCTGCACCCTTTCTATGTTTTCCACATCCTTCCTGTAGTGAGGCGACCAGAATTGAGCACAGTACTCCAAGAGGGGTCTGATCAGGGTCCTATATAGCTGCAACATTACTTCTCAGCTCTTAAACTCTATCCCACGATTGATGAAGCCAATACACTGTATGCCTTCTTAACCACAGAGTCAACCTGCGTAGCAGCATTGAGCATCCTATGGACTTGGACCCCAAGATCCCTCTGATCCTCCACACTGCCAAGAGTCTTAACATTAATGCTATAGTCTGCATTCATATTTGACCTACCAAAATGAACCACTTCACAGTTATCTGGGTTGAATTCCAACTGCCACTCCTCAGCCCAGTTTTGCATCCTATCAATGTCCCATTGTAACCTCTGACAGCCCTCCACACTATCCACAACACCTCCAACCTTTGTGTCATCAGCAAATTTAATAACCCATTCCTCCACTTCCTCATCCAGGTCATTTATAAAAATCACAAAGAGTAAGGGTCCCAGAACAGATCCCTGAGGCACACCACTGGTGACCAACCTCCATGCAGAATATGACCCATCTATAACCACTCTTTGCCTTCTGTGGGCAAGCCATTTCTGGATCCATAAAGCAAATGTTCCCTTGGATCCCATGCCTTCTTACTTTCTCAATAAGCCTTGCATGGGGTACCTTATCAAATGCCTTGCCGAAATCTGTATACACTACATCTACAGCTCTACCTTCATCAATGTGTTTAGTCACATTCTCAAAAAATTCATTCAGGCTCATAAGGTTCGACCTGCCTTTGACAAAGCCATGCTGACTTTTCCTAATCATATATACCTCCCCAAACGTTCATAAATCCTGTCTCTCAGGATCTTCTCCATCAACTTACCAACCACTGAAGTAAGACTCACTGATCTATAATTTTCTGGGCTATCTTTACTCCCTTTCTTGAATAAGAGAACAACATCCGCAACCCTCCAATCCTCCGGAACCTCTCCCATCCTCATTGATGATGCAAAGATCATCGCCAGATGCTCAGCAATCTCCTCCCTCACTTTCCACAGTAGCCTGGGGTGCATCCTTTCCGATCCTAGTGACTTATCCAACTTGATGCTTTCCAAAAGCTACAGCACATCCTCTTCCTTAATATCTATATGCTCAAGCTTTTCAGTCCGCTGTAAGTCATCCCTACAATCACCAAGATCCTTTTCCATAGTGAATACTGAAGCAAAGTATTCATTAAGTACCTCTGCTATCTCCTTCGGATCCATACACACTTTTCCATTGTCACACTTGATTGGTCCTATTCTCTCACGTCTTATCCTCTTGCTCTTCACATGCTTGTAGAATGCCTTACAGTACAAAAATCTATCCATGTTTTAAATCTATTTAATGAGGTACCATAGCCTTGGCAGAGAATTTCTCAGATGCACTACTCTCTGAGGAAAGCAGTTCCTTCTTATCATCATCCGAGATCTTAAGTCTCTGTCCCCTATTTCTAGTCTGAAATACCAGTGGAAACAACTTTACTGTCTCTATTTTATCTACCCTTCTCCTAAATTGATATTGTTCTACAAGATCCCCTCTTGTTTCTCTGAGTTCCAGACCCAGGCAACTCGGTGTCTGCTCAGAGGCTAAACCCTATATCTCCGAAATGAAGCTCTTAAACCTCTTTCACACTGCCTCCAAAGCCAGTGTACAACCGACTCCCATCCTAACACACAACCCCTCTCCCCCACAGGCACCTACCTGACTCATGAGGCTAAGGGCTTGGATGATGCTCCAGATGCTGACACAGCCATCATTAACGCGGAGGTGGGTCACTCCAGCTCGGAGGAGAAGAAGGAGTATTTCATTTAGTGCAGGAGCGAGGGGGGAGAGAGAGCATGGGAGAGAAGAGAAATGAAGGGTCCCGGCGGTTGAGAAGGAGATGCCATCTGTAGAGAGCACCTTGGTCTGCTGCCGATGAGAGTGGATGGCTCCTCCTGTTGCACAAGCACCACCAGAGTTTGCTCAAACTTACGCCTAGCGTGCAGCCTGATTATAACTTACTGTTGTAAACACGATCGCTGTTAAGTCTAGTTATTGGTTTAATATCCTTCTGTTCAAAGATTTATTTGTGAGAGAACAGGAGAAACAGTGGGGAGGGGTAGGGAAAGGGGGTGGGCCAGTAAATTGGAATGGGTCCAGGAACCAGACATCATTGGCAATGTCCATCCTCACCTGGGCTTTTTCAAGATTATTCCTCCAAATAATGCCCTGGGAGTGTGTGATGGGACAGTCTAGAGGGAGCTTCACTCTGTGTCTGACCTGTGCCCAGGGGGTCTGTGATGGGACAGTGTAGAGGGAGCTTCACTCTGTGTCTGACCCGTGTCCTGGGAGTGTGGGATGGGACAGTGTAGAGGGAGCTTCACTCTGTGTCTGACCCGTACCCTGGGAGTGTGTGATGGGACAGTGTAGAGGGAGCTTTACTCTGTTTCTGACCCATGTCCTGAGGGTGTGTGATGGGACAGTGTAGAGGGAGCATCTCTCTGTTTCTGACCCGCACAATCACTGGTCTGCCTTGGTGACGGGTATTTCCCACATTTTGGAGTTTGGCAGCATTATCAATGTTTGCATGGTCACTGCTAAGCAGCAAGCCCTCTACCCTGGCTAAGCATAGGAAGACATCTGCATCACTTGTCTTTCAGTTTCTCAATGGCCAAGTCTTACTACCCCTCCCAACCTTACTCCTGTTCTGCAAAGTTTGATATGATTGGCTGGAATTATATACATATACGTTATAAATATATACATATAACTATGAATAATAAGTGGATGTCTACATGTGTCTTGAAAAAGCAGCACTGCAATTGGCTGGGAGTTTTCACGTGTATATTAAGCAGCGCTGTAATTGGTTGTTTGCTGTGTCTGCACACTGCCCCACACACAGTAAGGGCAACGTGTTGTATCTGGGTTTGGTCACTGGGGGTATTGGGTGTTGTTTTTGCAAATATTTTAAATAATAAAAGGGAAAGATTTAAACCCTTCAGCGAGAGATGTGTTTTCCTTTCTGGGTTGGCACTTGAGCCGCAGGTGGTCAAGGAAAGACACTGATGAATGGAATAGTTGGCTCGGTCTGCAATGAGAGAGTCAGGAATCTGCAGAGGCCTGACTGCTGGAAAGTATCCTTTAGAGTGGGAGTGGGGCATTGATAGGAGAGGGAGGGATGGGGTGGGCAGAGAGAAGGATTGGATTGGTTTGCAAGGGAGGGGCTGGGGTGGGAGGGGTGGGTTTGGGGGGTAGTGTGGTATTTGGGAGAGAGGGTCATAGGTGAAGAGGGATTGTGGCAAGACGGAGTGTCTTAGGGAGTAGGGAAGGTGAGGAGAGGCAAGTGCAGGGTTTTGGCAAGGAAGTGCCTGGGAGGGTGAGGGACATGTTTGAAGTGAAGGGGTGAGAGGGAGACTGTCCTGACAGGACGAGAGCAAAATCAACTAGCGGTCTTTGAGGGGAGAGGAGTAGCTTTAGAGAAACATAGACTCTCAAAGTGTTTGCTGCAGGGGTTAGGAGGCCAAAGAAAGAGAGAGAGAGGCTCCCATCTAGTGCTGGTGCCTCAACGGGGGGGGGGGGGGGGGGGGGGGGGAGAGAGAGAGAGAGAGAGAGAGAGCAAGACTCCCTCTCTGAAAGAAGTCCTTGGGCTCAGAGAGAGGATTCAGTGCGCGGGGTCTCTGATGGGCTGTATCTAAGATGGGTTCTTCCCATCTCTCTTTCTCCCCCTCACTTTCTCTCCCCTCCCCCTCCTTCCCTCCATCTCTTTTTCCCCCTCTCTCTTTCCCCCCTCTCTCTCTTTCTCCCCCCTCCCTCCCCCTCCTCCTTCCTCTCTCCATCGCTCCCTCTTTGCTTCAGGCTGGCCTCCGAGCCTTTGGCCTAATTTTGCCTGTAAGCTGAGGCTGTTGCCCCTGGCAACGCCAGGCAGGGTGAAGCCATAAAGCCTCACCTTTTGTTCCCGGCCCCTCCCATCAGCACAGAGTTAGGGGGTTGGGGGAATGAGGGACAGTGCTCTATTGTTGTAGCTGGGTTGCGTGAGGAGGAAATGTGAGAGCAAGGACATCAGATTTCAGTCGAGGCTTGGGACCCTGGCAGTCTGGAGGCAGGCTACAGTCTGGCTGGGAACTCTCACTGCCAGTCCAGTCACCACAGGACCATTCGGGACAGGACAGGTCTGAGGTTGTACTGGAGGAGCACAGGGGTCTAGTGCAGAGGGAGAGAGTCCCAGATCGAGAGGGACGGGATTGTGTTGAGAGAGAGAGAGAGAGAGCTGAGAAAGAAAAGTGTGAGAGAGGGACAAGGAGAGAGAGAGGAGAGAGCACAGACAGTGAGGTTTAGGGACAGGGAGAGAGAGAGAGGAAAGGAGGGGAGAAAGAGTCAGAGGGCACAGAAATAGAAAGCGAGAGTGACGGACAAAGAAAGGAAGTGCAGGAGACTGGCTCAGAGAGAGAGAGAAGGAAAGAAAAAAAAGAGCGGACAGAGAAAGAGAGAGAAGGACAGATGGAGAGAGAGTGAGAAGGAGACAAAAGGCAGAGGAGATTTTGTATTTGGAGTTTCCTGGTAGAAGAAAGCGGGGTGGGAAAGGAGTGTGGGCAAGCAGAAGGAGTGGGAAAGGAAGAGTGACAATAGTGATCTAAAGTGGTTTAAGGAGAGACATCTAGGACAGGGAGAGGGAGGGGATTTAGTAGAGAGGGGAACAGAGACAGAGGAGGAGCAAGATGGGGAGTGAGGTGAGGGGAGTGACTGGGACTGTCGCAGACTGACCGCAGATGGGGATTTGAGAGCCCAGTTTAGAAATGATGGACAGCCTCCAACCCAGGGAATGGTGGATCCAGCCCGCGATTCAAGAAGTCAGCCTGTGCACATTTTGCCCTGAACCCCTCGAGTATTAGCCCACTACCTCAGGCTTTCCCTCCTCTGTCAACAGTGAAATGACGTGCAGCCATCTCATCTGCTTTGTCCTTGCAGCCTTCTGCACTCTGTCTGTCTCGTCTGCAGGTAGGAGCAGCTTGGGTCAATCCGTGGGGTTGGTTGGATTAGTGGAGTGAAACAATGGGGGATGGAAGACAGGGGCGTAACTTGAGGGTGACCAGGGTCGGGGAGACATTAAGGAAACAAGACCTTTGACCCAACTGACCATGCCAACCAAATTTCCTATCAAACGAGTACTTTACTTGAGTATTCACTATGGAAAAGGATCTTGGTGATTGTAGTGATGACTTGCAACACACTGAAAAGCTTGAGCATGTAGATATTAAGAAAGACGATGTGCTGGAGCTTTTTGGAAGCATCAAGTTGTATAAGTCACTGGGACCGGATGAGGTGTACCCCAGGCTACTGTGGGAGGCGAGGGAGGAGATCGCTGAGCCTCTGGCGATGATCTTTGCATCATCAAAGGGGACGAGAGAGGTTCCAGAGGATTGGAGGGTTGTGGGTGTTGTTTCTTTATTCATGAAAGGCAGTAGAGATAGTCCAGGAAATTATAGACCAGTGAGTCTTACCTCAGTGGTTGGTAAGTTGATGGAGAAAATCCTGAGAGGCAGGATTTATGAACATTTGGAGAGGTATAGTATGATTAGGAGTGGTCAGCGTGGCTTTGTCAAGGGCAGGTTGTGCCTTACGAGCCTGATTGAATTTTTTGAGGATGTGACTAAATACATTGATGACGGAAGGGCAGTAGATGTAGTGTATGTGGATTTCGGCAAGGCATTTGATAAGGTACCCCATGCAAGGCTTATTGAGAAAGGAAGGAGGCATGGGATCCAAGGGGACATTGCTTTGTGGATCCAGAACTGGCTTTCCTACAGAAGGCAAAGAGTGGTTGTAGACGGGTCATATTCTGCATGGAGGTCAGTCACCAGTGGAGTGCCTCAGGGATCTGATCTGGGACTCTTACTCTTCGTGATGTTTATAAATGACCTGGATGAGGAAGTGGAGGGATGATTTAGTAAGTTTGCTGATGACACAAAGGTTGGAGGTGTTGTGGATAGTGTGGAGGGCTGTCAGAGGTTACAGCGGGACATTGATAGGATGCAAAACTGGGCTGAGAAGTGGCAGATGGAGTTCAACCCAGATAAGTGTGATGTGGTTCATTTTGGTAGGTCAAATATAATGGCAGAATATTGTATTAATGGTAAAACTTTTGGCAGTGTGGAGGATCAGAGGGATCTTGGGGTCAGAGTCCATAGGACACTCAAAGCAGCTGCGCAGATTGACTCTGTGGTTAAGAAGGCATATGGTGTATTGGCCTTCATCAATTATGGAATTGAATTTAGGAGCTGAGAGGTAATGTTACAGCTATAATAGGACCCTGGTCAGACCCCACTTGGAGTACTGAACTCAGTTCTGGTTGCCTCACTACAGGAAGGATGTGGAAGCCTTAGAAAGGGTGCAGAGGAGATTTACAAGGATGTTGCCTGGATTGGGGAGCATGCCTTATGAGAATAGGTTGAGTGAACTCGGCCTTTACTCCTTGGAGCGACGGAGGATGAGAGGTGACCTGTGATAGAGGTGTATAAAATGATGAGAGGCATTGATGGTGTGGATAGTCAGAGGCTTTTTCGCAGGGCTGAAATGGTTGCCAGAAGACACAGGTTTAAGGTACTGGGGAGTAGGTACAGAGGAGATGTCAGGGGTAAGTTTTTTTACTCAGAGAGTGGTGAGTGCATGGAATGGGCTGCCGGCAATGGTGGTGGAGGCGAATACAATAGGGTCTTTTAAGAGACTTTTGGATAGGTCCATGGAACTTAGTAAAATAGAGGGCTATATGTAATCCTAGTAATTTCTAAGGTAGGGACATGTTCGGCACAACTTTGTGGGCCGAAGGGCCTGTATTGTGCTGTAGTTTTTCTATGTTTCTATGTGCCCATGTTTCATCCATTGATAAACATTTCTCATCCAAGTACCTTTTAAATGTTGTTAATGCTCCTGCTTCAATCACTTCCCCTACAGCTCATTCCAGATACTGACCAACCTGTGTACAAGAAGGGCCAGAGTCACCTCTACTTCCTGAGGAGACTGAGGTCCTTTGGAGTGTGCAGGCCTCTCCTTCACATGTTCTACCAGTCTGTTATCGCCAGTACAATCTTCTATGTGGTGGTGTGCAGGGGCAATGGCATCAACACAGGTGATGCCAACAGGCTCAATAAACTGATTAGAAAGGCTAGCTCTGTTATTGGAATCAAACTCGACACCCTATAGGCTGGAATATAACAAAGGACCCTACAGAAAATCCTGGCAACTCTAGACAATGGTTTTCACACTCTGCATGCCACGTTGGCTGAACAGAGGTGCACTATTAGTAATAGACTACGCACTACAGGAGGTCATTCTTACCCTCGGCCATGAGACTTTTTTATGAGTCAACCTATAGCCGAGAGAGTGACGACTTCCTCCTGTCAGACTATTTGAGGTAACTTACTTGTATTCTCTCTTACTTCTCTAATAATATTTGTATACCTGTGCACCCACAATGCCACTATGACACTGTAATTTAATTTGGGATCAATATAATATCTATATATCTAATCTTTGGGTGAAAAACTTGCCCCTAAAGTTCCTATAAAGTCTCTGCCTGATCACCATAAACCTCTGCCCTCTGGCTCATCATTCTCAAACCCTGGAAAGAAATTGTGTGCATTCACTCCATTGATGCCCTTTGATATTTTACACATTTTATAGGATAAATCTTAGTCTCCAATGTTCCAGTAAAAACACTCCCATCCTGCTCAAGCTCTCTCCATAACACAGTCCATTGATTCCCAGGAAAACGCTGGTTAATCTCAACAGCAACACTTTTCAGCTTAATGTCATCTTTCCTAAAGCAGGCAATATATATACGGGGAGAGTATTCCATCCAGATCACTCCCACATCCCCAGCTATATAGTCCCAACATACCTACATCAACCCAACAACCCCATGTACAACAGCCCATCACAACTACATCACTCCCTTTCCCCATCTACACCGTCTGTCCCATCCACATCACTCCCACTTATCTCCATCTACACCATCCCATCCCATCCACATCATTCCCATGTCCCCATCTACACCATCCCATCCCATCCACATCATTCCCATGTCCCCATTTACACCGTCCCATCCCATCCACATCACTCCCACGTCATCATCTACATCATCCTGTCACATCTCCATCTACACTGTCCCATCACATCCACATCACTCCCACTTATCCCATTGACATGGATCCTAATTGAACCTTCATTTCTTCATGCTTCTTGATATTTTTGGACTATGCTCATGTCAAGTGGAGCTTATTTTCATTTAACTACATACATGTATATAATATATATAGAAATGAGACATTTCTTTGAACCAGGGTGTAAAACACATAACACAAATCACACACAATAACTTACGAAGGTAAGGATAAAGTCTACAGATGAATCACACATAAGTAACAAACTAAAGTGATTTAACATTAAATATTGTAAGAATCAGAATAGATTAAGCAGTGACACTTCAAGAATGATGCAGCAGGGAGTTCAGAAGCCTAATGACCCGGGCAAGAAACTTATTCCCATCCTGACTGTTCTTGTTTTTATGCATCGGAGGCTCCTGCCTGATGGGAGAAAGTCAAAGGGATGCTGGGTGGATGGGTGGGATTCTGCATGGAGGTCAGTCACCAGTGGAGTGCCTCAGGGATCTGTTCTGGGACCCTTACTCTTTGTGATTTTTATAAATGACCTGGATGAGGAAGTGGAGGGATGGGTTAGTAAGTTTGCTGTTGACACAAAGGTTGGAGGTGTTGTGGATAGTGTGGAGGGCTGTCAGAGGTTACAGTGGGACATTGATAGGATGCAAAACTGGGCTGAGAAGTGGCAGATGGAGTTTAACCCAGATAAGTGTGAAGTAGTGCATTTGGGAAGGTCAAATATGATGGCAGAATATAGTATTAAGAGTAAGACTCTTGGCAGTGTGGAGGATCAGAGGGATCTTGGGGTCCGAGTCCATAGGACACTCAAAACGGCTGCGCAGGTTGACTCTGTGGTTCAGAAGGCATGTGGTGTATTGGCCTTCATCAATTATGGAGTTGAATTTAGGAGCCAAGAGGTAACGTTGTAGCTAGATAGGACCCTGGTTAGACACCACTTGGAGAACTGTGCTCAGCTCTGGTTGCCTCACTACAGGAAGGATGTGGAAGCCATAGAAAGGGTGCAGAGGAGATTTACAAGGATGATTCCTGGATTGGGGAACATGCCTTATGAGAATAGGCTGAGTGAACTCGACCTTTTCTCCTTGGAGCGACGGAGAATGAGAAGTGACCTGATAGAGGTGTATAAGATGATGAGAGGCATTGATGGTGTGGATAGTCAGAGGCTTTTTCCCAGGGCTGAAATGGTTGCCACAAGAGGACACAGGTTTAAGGTACTGGGGAGTAGGTACAGAGGAGGTGTCAGGGGTAAGTTTTTTACTCAGAGAGTGGTGAGTGCGTGGACTGGGCTGCCGGCAATGGTGGTGGAGGCGGATACGATAGGGTCTTTTAAGAGACTTTTCGATAGGTACATGGAGCTTAGTAAAATAGAGAGCTATACAGTATGTAAGCCTAGTAATTTCTAAGGTAAGGACATGTTCAGCACAACTTTGTTGGCTGAAAGGCCTGTATTTTGCTGTAGGTTTTCTATGTTTCTTAATAATACTAAGAGCCCTACGTACACAGCGCTTCTGATAAATGTCCTCGATGAATAGTAGGGAGACCCCTATTATCCTCTCAGTTGTTCTCACAGTTCGTTGTACGGACTTCTGGTCTGATGCTCCACTGATCCCTTACTTCACGCGATCGACCCTGAAACATTGCCAAAGATCAGCTCATTTCAACTGTCCTCTCCATATCTAAGTACTCCACATCGACAGCATCCAACCTGCACCAGCGGCATCTGTCACAGACATGTCCCAGCCACAAACCTGGGCCAGCGGGATCTGTCACAGACATGTCCCAGCCACAAACCTGGGCCAGCGGGATCTGTCACAGACATGTCCCAGCCACAAACCTGGGCCAGTGGGATCTGTCACAGACATGTTCCAGCATTTTGTCTCCCTCCCTTCTTGAAGAAGGGTCCGTATGGTTGAAGCCAAACAAAGCACTCGGTACTTGTGACAACAAAAAATCACAAATGATAATAACAAGGCTCCCTGGAGCTCAGTGAGGTTTGTAAAACCACAACTCCACTGTCTCAATGGACACTTGCTTCCATCCTCAGGCACAAGACATTGGGTCCTGGGATGTCTTTGCCTTTAGTTCCAATACTGTTGCCAAGGTTCTGTTCCATGTGAAGACCTGGTCTCCTCGGAAGCAGACATCCAGAATTGATGAAGGCCAGGGTTGGAAAGGTTTGCAGTTTGGGATGGCTGGGAATGATGGGTTTTGGGAAGGTGGGAGTGATGGGGATCCATGTATGTGAATGAAAGGGGTTCAAGGGTGGAGTGATGCTGTCTAAGGGTGGGGTGGGTGTGATGGTGTCTAAGGGTGGGATTGGAGTGATGGATTCTAAGGGTAGGAGTGATAGGGACCAAGGATGGAAGGGATGGTTGTTGGGCAGAGGCAGTGATGGGTGTCTGGTGGTGGAAGTGATGGGTGTCCGGGGGTGGGAGTGATGAGTATCTGGGTTTGAGAATGTTGGGTGTTGGCAGTGGAAGTGCTGGGTATCCAGGGTTGGGAGTGATGAGTGTCCCTGGGTGTGAATGTTGGTTATTGAGGGGTGGGAGTGATGGATATCAGGGGGTGGAATGATGGGTGTTTGGTGACGAAAGTGATGGGTATCCAGAGGTAGGAATGATGAGTGTCCAGGGTGGAAGTGGTGGGTGCCCCTGGGTGTGAATATTAGATATCTGGGGGCGGAAGTGATGGGTGTCTTGGTGTGGGAATGATGAGTATCTGGGTGTGGGAGTGACAGGTGTTGGCATTGGGAGAGATGGGTGTCCGAGGGTGGGAGTGATGGGTGTCCTTGGGAGTGAACGTTGGATATCTGGGGGTGGGAGTGATGGGTGTTGGCAGTGGGAGTGATGGGTATCCAGGGGTGGAAGTGTGAATGTTGGATATCAAGGGGTGTGAGTGATAGATATCAGGGGTGGGAGTGATGGATGTCTGGTGGTGAAAGTAATGGGTGTCCCTGGATGTAAATGATGGGTGTCTGGAGGTGAGAGAGATGGATGTCTGGGGATGGGAGTGATGAATGTCCAAGGGTGGGTGTAATGGGGTCCAGGTGTGAGTGTGATTGTGTCTGGAGCGTGGTGAGAGAGATGGGTATCCTGAGGGATGGTGGGACAGATGGAGGATTGGGATGTGAATGACATGGGTTGTGGAGGTTTGTGACACAGGCCAGGTGAGCCTGCTATCTCGATCAAGAATGGTTGATCCACTGGGGGCCCAGTCTGAGGGAGTGATACACTGGTGTCTGGGAGGCCTTGGTACTGAGATCAGGGATTGACAAACCAAAGGCAGGTACTGACATCACCTTCTCTTCTAATCACACCCTCTTTCCCAACTCCATTCCTCCACTTTCCCATAACCTCCTCCTTCACATTCCTCTCCGCTGATCACCCTTGCTCCCACACCTTTGTCCATTACCCTCACCCTCGTATGGCTCACCCCATACTCTCCGTCATCCTCTCTTCCTCCCACCGTTCTCTATCACGCTCCCTCTCTCCTCCTCTTAGTTGCAGGTTCGTTGGCGGACCGGACCCCACCAGTGGCAGTGAGTGTGACAGAGGGTGCATCTACTGTCCTGGGCTGTGAACTTCATGAGGAACAGGATGACCCCACCACCACTGTGGTGGAATGGGTTTCCCGGAATCATGTGCTCCCAATCTTCCTCAAGTTTGGAATATATCCTCCACGGGTTGATGCTTCTTACCTCGGTATGTGGGAATCCTGGGCAAGCAGAGAGGGGGAGAGGGAGAGAGACAGAGAGAGAGATTACACAGCCCATGAGATATCCCTGAGAGAGAGGAACTGAGAGACACCAGTCAGTGTACAGATATCCCCCTGAGAGAGAGGGACTGAGAGACACCGGTCAGTGTACAAATATCCCCCTGAGAGAGAGGGACTGAAAGACACCAGTCAGTGTACAGATATCCCTTGAGAGAGAGGGACTGAGAGACACCAGTCAGAGTACAGATATCCCCAGAGAGAGAGGGACTGAGAGACACCAGTCAGTGTACAGATATCCCCCTGAGAGAGAGGGACTGAAAGACACCAGTCAGTGTACAGATATCCCCTGAGAGAGAGGGACTGAGAGACACCAGTCAGTGTACAGATATCCCCCTGAGAGAGAGGGACTGAAAGACACCAGTCAGTATACAGATATCCCCTGAGAGAGAGGGACTGAGAGACACTGGCCAGTGTACAGATATCCCCTGAGAGAGTGGGACTGAGAGACACCGGTCAGTGTATAGATATCCCTGAGAGAGAGGGACTGAGAGACACCGGTCAGTGTATAGATATCCCCTGAGAGAGAGGGACTGAGAGACACTGGTCAGTGTACAGATATCTCCTGAGAGACACTGGTCAGTGTATAGATATCCCTGAGAGAGAGGGACTGAGAGCCACCGGTCAGTGTATAGATATCCCCTGAGAGAGAGGGACTGAGAGACACCGGTCAGTGTACAGATATCCCCTGAGAGAGAGGGACTGAGAGACACCAGTCAGTGTACAGATATCCCCTGAGAGAGAGGGACTGAGAGACACCGGTCAGTGTACAGATATCCCCTGAAAGGGAGGGACTGAGAGACACCAGTCAGTGTACAGATATCCCCTGCGAGGGAGGAATGAGAGACACCGGTCAGTGTACAGATATCCCCTGAGAGAGAGGGACTGAGAGACACCGGTCAGTGTACAGATATCCCCTGAGAGAGAGGGACTGAGAGACACCGGTCAGTGTACAGATATCCCCTGCGAGGGAGGACTGAGAGACACCGGTCAGTGTATAGATATCCCCCTGAGAGAGAGGGACTGAGAGACACCGGTCAGTGTACAGATATCCCCCTGAGAGAGAGGGACTGAGAGACTCTGGTCAGTGTACAGATATCTCCCAGAGAGAGAGGGACTGAGAGACACCGGTCAGTGTACAGATATCCCCTGAGAGAGAGGGACTGAGAGACACCGGTCAGTGTACAGATATCACCTGCGAGGGAGGTCTGAGAGACACCGGTCAGTGTACAGATATCCCCTGAGAGAGAGGGACTGAGAGACACCGGTCAGTGTACAGATATCCCCTGCGAGGGAGGACTGAGAGACACCGGTCAGTGTACAAATATCCCCTGAGAGAGAGGGACTGAGAGACACCGGTCAGTGTACAGATATTCCCCTGAGAGAGAGGGACTGAGAGACACCGGTCAGTGTACAGATATGCCCTGAGAGAGAGGGACTGAGAGACACCGGTCAGTGTACAGATATCCCCCTGAGAGAGAGGGACTGAGAGACACCGGTCAGTGTACAGATATCCCCTGAGAGAGAGGGACTGAGAGACACCGGTCAGTGTACAGATATCCCCTGAGAGACACTGGTCAGTGTATAGATATCCCTGAGAGAGAGGGACTGAGAGACACCGGTCAGTGTACAGATATCCCCTGAGAGAGAGGGACTGAGAGACACTAGTCAGTGTACAGATATCCCCTGAGAGAGAGGGACTGAGAGACACCGGGCAGTGTACAGATATCCCCTGGGAGAGAGGGACTGAGAGACACCTGTCAGTGTACAGATATCCCCCTGAAAGAGTGAGACTGAGAGACACCGGTCAGTGTACAGATATCCCCTGAGAGAGAGGGACTGAGAGACACCGGTCAGTGTATAGATATCCCTGAGAGAGAGGGACTGAGACAGCAGTCAGTGTACAGATATCCCCCTGAGAGAGAGGGACTGAGAGACTCTGGTCAGTGTACAGATATCCCCTGAGAGAGAGGACTGAGAGACACCGGTCAGTGTACAGATATCCCCTGAGAGACACTGGTCAGTGTATAGATATCCCTGAGAGAGAGGGACTGAGAGACACTGGTCAGTGTACAGATATCCCCTGAGTGAGAGGGACTGAGAGACACCGGTCAGTGTACAGATATCCCCCTGAGAGAGAGGGACTGAGAGACACCGGTCAGTGTACAGATATCCCCTGAGAGAGAGGGACTGAGAGACACCGGTCAGTGTACAGATATCCCCTTGAGAAAGGGACTGAGAGACACCAGTCAGTGTACAGATATCTCCTGAGAGAGAGGGACTGAGAGACACCGGTCAGTGTACAGATATCCCCTGAGAGAGAGGGACTGAGAGACACTAGTCAGTGTACAGATATCCCCTGAGAGAGAGGGACTGAGAGACACCGGTCAGTGTACAGATATCCCCTGAGAGAGAGGGACTGAGAGACACTAGTCAGTGTACAGATATCCCCCTGAAAGAGTGAGACTGAGAGACACCGGTCAGTGTACAGATATCCCCTGAGAGGGAGGGACTGAGAGACACCGGTCAGTGTACAGATATCCCCTGAGAGAGAGGGACTGAGAGACACCGGTCAGTGTACAGATATCCCCTGAGCCACACTGGTCAGTGTATAGATATCCCTGAGAGAGAGGGACTGAGAGACACCAGTCAGTGTACAGATATCCCCTGACAGAGAGGGACTGAGAGACATCGGTCAGTGTACAGATATCCCCTGAGAGAGAGGGACTGAGAGACACCGGTCAGTGTATAGATATCCCTGAGAGAAAGGGTCTGAGAGACACCAGTCAGTGTACAGATATCCCCTGACAGAGAGGGACTGAGAGACACCGGTCAGTGTACAGATATCCCCTGAGAGAGAGGGACTGAGAGACACCGGTCAGTGTACAGATATCCCCTGAGAGAGAGGGACTGAGAGACACCGGTCAGTATACAGATATCCCCTGAGAGAGAGGGACTGAGAGACACCAGTCAGTGTACAGATATCCCCCTGAGAGAGAGAGGGACTGAGAGACACCGGTCAGTATACAGATATCCCCTGAGAGAGAGGGACTGAGAGACACCGGTCAGTGTATAGATATCCCTGAGAGAGAGGGACTGAGAGACACCAGTCAGTGTACAGATATCCCCCTGAGAGAGAGGGACTGAGAGACTCTGGTCAGTGTACAGATATCCCCTGAGAGAGAGGACTGAGAGACACCGGTCAGTGTACAGATATCCCCTGAGAGACACTGGTCAGTGTATAGATATCCCTGAGAGAGAGGGACTGAGAGACACCAGTCAGTGTACAGATATCCCCTGACAGAGAGGGACTGAGAGACATCGGTCAGTGTACAGATATCCCCTGAGAGAGAGGGACTGAGAGACACCGGTCAGTGTATAGATATCCCTGAGAGAAAGGGTCTGAGAGACACCAGTCAGTGTACAGATATCCACTGACAGAGAGGGACTGAGAGACACCGGTCAGTGTACAGATATCCCCTGAGAGAGAGGGACTGTGAGACACCGGTCAGTGTACAGATATCCCCTGAGAGAGAGGGACTGAGAGACACCGGTCAGTATACAGATATCCCCTGAGAGAGAGGGACTGAGGGACACCAGTCAGTGTACAGATATCCCCCTGAGAGAGAGGGACTGAAAGACACCAGTCAGTATACAGATATCCCCTGAGAGAGAGGGACTGAGAGACACTGGCCAGTGTACAGATATCCCCTGAGAGAGTGGGACTGAGAGACACCGGTCAGTGTATAGATATCCCCTGAGAGAGAGGGACTGAGAGACACTGGTCAATGTACAGATATCTCCTGAGAGACACTGGTCAGTGTATAGATATCCCTGAGAGAGAGGGACTGAGAGCCACCGGTCAGTGTATAGATATCCCCTGAGAGAGAGGGACTGAGAGACACCAGTCAGTGTACAGATATCCCCTGAGAGAGAGGGACTGAGAGACACCAGTCAGTGTACAGATATCACCTGAGAGGGAGGACTGAGAGTCACCAGTCAGTGTACAGATATCCCCTGAGAGAGAGGGACTGAGAGACACCGGTCAGTGTACAGATATCCCCTGAAAGGGAGGGACTGAGAGACACCAGTCAGTGTACAGATATCCCCTGCGAGGGAGGACTGAGAGACACCGGTCAGTGTACAGATATCCCCTGAGAGAGAGGGACTGAGAGACACCAGTCAGTGTACAGATATCCCCTGCGAGGGAGGACTGAGAGACACCGGTCAGTGTATAGATATCCCCCTGAGAGAGAGGGACTGAGAGACACCGGTCAGTGTACAGATATCCCCCTGAGAGAGAGGGACTGAGAGACTCTGGTCAGTGTACAGATATCTCCCAGAGAGAGAGGGACTGAGAGACACCGGTCAGTGTACAGATATCCCCTGAGAGAGAGGGACTGAGAGACACCGGTCAGTGTACAGATATCCCCTGCGAGGGAGGTCTGAGAGACACCGGTCAGTGTACAGATATCCCCTGAGAGAGAGGGACTGAGAGACACCGGTCAGTGTACAGATATCCCCTGCGAGGGAGGACTGAGAGACACCGGTCAGTGTACAAATATCCCCTGAGAGAGAGGGACTGAGAGACACCGGTCAGTGTACAGATATTCCCCTGAGAGAGAGGGACTGAGAGACACCGGTCAGTGTACAGATATGCCCTGAGAGAGAGGGACTGAGAGACACCGGTCAGTGTACAGATATCCCCCTGAGAGAGAGGGACTGAGAGACACCGGTCAGTGTACAGATATCCCCTGAGAGAGAGGGACTGAGAGACACCGATCAGTGTACAGATATCCCCCTGAGAGAGAGGGACTGAGAGACACCGGTCAGTGTACAGATATCCCCTGAGAGAGAGGGACTGAGAGACACTGGTCAGTGTACAGATATCCCCTGAGAGAGAGGACTGAGAGACACCGGTCAGTGTACAGATATCCCCTGAGAGACACTGGTCAGTGTATAGATATCCCTGAGAGAGAGGGACTGAGAGACACCGGTCAGTGTACAGATATCCCCTGAGAGAGAGGGACTGAGAGACACCGGTCAGTGTATAGATATCCCTGAGAGAGAGGGACTGAGACACCAGTCAGTGTACAGATATCCCCCTGAGAGAGAGGGACTGAGAGACTCTGGTCAGTGTACAGATATCCCCTGAGAGAGAGGACTGAGAGACACCGGTCAGTGTACAGATATCCCCTGAGAGACACTGGTCAGTGTATAGATATCCCTGAGAGAGAGTGACTGAGAGACACTGGTCAGTGTACAGATATCCCCTGAGTGAGAGGGACTGAGAGACACCGGTCAGTGTACAGATATCCCCCTGAGAGAGAGGGACTGAGAGACACCGGTCAGTGTACAGATATCCCCTGAGAGAGAGGGACTGAGAGACACCGGTCAGTGTACAGATATCCCCTTGAGAGAGGGACTGAGAGACACCAGTCAGTGTACAGATATCTCCTGAGAGAGAGGGACTGAGAGACACCGGTCAGTGTACAGATATCCCCTGAGAGAGAGGGACTGAGAGACACTAGTCAGTGTACAGATATCCCCTGAGAGAGAGGGACTGAGAGACACCGGTCAGTGTACAGATATCCCCTGAGAGAGAGGGACTGAGAGACACTAGTCAGTGTACAGATATCCCCCTGAAAGAGTGAGACTGAGAGACACCGGTCAGTGTACAGATATCCCCTGAGAGGGAGGGACTGAGAGACACCGGTCAGTGTACAGATATCCCCTGAGAGAGAGGGACTGAGAGACACCGGTCAGTGTATAGATATCCCTGAGAGAGAGGGACTGAGAGACAACAGTCAGTGTACAGATATCCCCCTGAGAGAGAGGGACTGAGAGACTCTGGTCAGTGTACAGATATCCCCTGAGAGAGAGGACTGAGAGACACCGGTCAGTGTACAGATATCCCACTGAGAGAGAGGGACTGAGAGACACTAGTCAGTGTACAGATATCCCCTGAGAGAGAGGACTGAGAGACACCGGTCAGTGTACAGATATCCCCCTGAGAGAGAGGGACTGAGAGACACCGGTCAGTGTACAGATATCCCCTGAGAGAGAGGACTGAGAGACACCGGTCAGTGTACAGATATCCCCCTGAGAGAGAGGGACTGAGAGACTCTGGTCAGTGTACAGATATCCCCTGAGAGAGAGGACTGAGAGACACCGGTCAGTGTACAGATATCCCCTGAGAGAGAGGGACTGAGAGACACCGGTCAGTGTACAGATATCCCCTGAGAGAGAGGGACTGAGAGACACTGGTCAGTGTACAGATATCCCTGAGAGAAAGGGTCTGAGAGACACCAGTCAGTGTACAGATATCCCCTGAGAGAGAGGGACTGAGAGACACCAGTCAGTGTACAGATATCCCCTGAGAGAGAGGGACTGAGAGACACCGGTCAGTGTACAGATATCCCCTGAGAGAGAGGGACTGAGAGACACCGGTCAGTGTACAGATATCCCCTGAGAGAGAGGGACTGAGGGACACCAGTCAGTGTACAGATATCCCCTGAGAGAGAGGGACTGAGGGACACCAGTCAGTGTACAGATATCCCCTGAGAGACACTGGTCAGTGTATAGATATCCCTGAGAGAGAGGGACTGAGAGACACCGGTCAGTGTACAGATATCCCCTGAGAGAGAGGGACTGAGAGACACCAGTCAGTGTACAGATATCCCCTGAGAGAGAGGGACTGAGAGACACCGGCCAGTGTATAGATATCCCTGAGAGAGAGGGACTGAGAGACACCGGTCAGTGTACAGATATCTCCTGAGAGAGAGGGACTGAGAGACACCAGTCAGTGTACAGATATCCCCTGAGAGAGAGGGACTGAGAGACACCGGTCAGTGTACAGATATCTCCTGAGAGAGAGGGACTGAGAGACACCAGTCAGTGTATAGATATCCCCTGAGAGAGAGGGACTGAGAGACACCGGTCAGTGTACAGATATCCCCTGAAAGGGAGGGACTGAGAGACACCAGTCAGTGTACAGATATCCCCTGCGAGGGATGACTGAGAGACACCGGTCAGTGTATAGATATCCCCCTGAGAGAGAGGGACTGAGAGACACCAGTCAGTGTACAGATATCCCCCTGAGAGAGAGGGACTGAGAGACTCTGGTCAGTGTACAGATATCTCCCAGAGAGAGAGGGACTGAGAGACACTGGTCAGTGTACAGATATCCCCTGAGAGAGAGGGACTGAGTGACACCGGTCAGTGTACAGATATCCCCTGCGAAGGAGGTCTGAGAGACACCGGTCAGTGTACAAATATCCCCTGAGAGAGAGGGACTGAGAGACACCGGTCAGTGTACAGATATCCCCCTGAGAGAGAGGGACTGAGAGACACCGGTCAGTGTACAGATATCCCCTGAGAGAGAGGGACTGAGAGACACCGGTCAGTGTACAGATATCCCTTGAGAGAGAGGGACTGAGAGACACCGGTCAGTGTACAGATATCCCCCTGAGAGAGAGGGACTGAGAGACACCGGTCAGTGTACAGATATCCCCTGAGAGAGAGGGACTGAGAGACACCGATCAGTGTACAGATATCCCCCTGAGAGAGAGGGACTGAGAGACACCGGTCAGTGTACAGATATCCCCTTGAGAGAGGGACTGAGAGACACCAGTCAGTGTACAGATATCTCCTGAGAGAGAGGGACTGAGAGACACCAGTCAGTGTACAGATATCCCCTGAGAGTGAGGGACTGAGAGACACTAGTCAGTGTACAGATATCCCCTGAGAGAGAGGGACTGAGAGACACTAGTCAGTGTACAGATATCCCCTGAGAGAGAGGGACTGAGAGACACTAGTCAGTGTACAGATATCCCCCTGAAAGAGTGAGACTGAGAGACACCAGTCAGTGAACAGATAGCTTTATGAGAGAGGGACGATACTCACCTGGGAATTGTCTCTCTCTCACATGGGTGTTTGGATAATTCACTAAGATCATCTACACTGAGGGGATTTGCATTTGTTGCCTCTTGTTCTGTGCATAAGTGGAGAGTCTGATGCACAGTCTAGAGACATCATTGACAAAGGGAGAGGGGTGTGGGACCAAGAAGGATGGAACGAGGGGGAGAATGTGCAGGCAAGAACATAAGTGATGGTGAATGGAGTGGATCGGAGAGAATGGGGTGAGAGCAGCAAAGCGTGCAAGAGAGGGAAAGGAGAGTGTAGAGAGGGTAGGAACGAGGTGAAGATTTTGTGAATGAGTCAGAGAGGGAACGAAACAGCACATGGAGGAACCATTGCGAACTCCCACACCTCCGATGATCCCATCTTCGATGAGTCTCTGAAGATGGCATGGTCAGACTTCAGGAGGGTGAATCCATGGAAAGCATCCAGAGCTGAGCTGACCAACTGGATGGTGTGCTCACTGAGATCTCGCTTCCAGTATGTGTAGTACCCATCTGGTTCAAGCAGGCTTCAGCTGTACCAGTGCCCAAGAGTAGCATAGTGACCTGCCTCAATGCCTGCCACCCAGGAACACTTACAGTGATGAAGAGAGGCTGCTGATGAAACATATCAGCTCCTGTCTGAGTGGCGACTGGGATCTGCTCCAATTTGTCTACTGGAGCAACAAGTCTGCAGTAGGTGCCAACTTATTGACTCTTAACTCAACCCTGAAACACCTATGCAGCAAAGATGCACACATCAGTATGGTCTTTATCGACTACAACTCAACATTTAATACCATCTTCCCCTCTAAACTAATCAGTAAGATCCCAGACCTGGGCCTCAATACCTCCTTGTGCAATTGAATCCTGGGTTTCCTCACTTGTAGATCCTAGAGTCAGTTGAGGTTGGCAACAATGTCTTCCCCATGATTTCCATCAGCACAGGTGCACCACAAGGCTGTTGTAGGTCATGTCAAAAGTGGTGATGAATCAGCATACAGATGGGAGATTGAATATCTGGCTGAATGGTGTCATAATAACAACTTCTCACTCAATGTTAGCAAGACCAAGGAACAGATTGTAGACTTCAGGAGAGGGAAACCAGAGTTCCATGAGCCAGTCCTGATGGGGGGATCAGAGGTGCAGAAAGTCAGTAAATTTAAATTCATCGGTGTTATTATTTCAAAGGACTTGTCCAGGACACAGCACAAAAGTGCATTTGTGAAAAAAGCATGACAATGCATCTACTTCCTTAGCAGTCTGCAGAGATTTGGCATGATGTCTAAAACTTTAACAAACTTCTAAAGATGTCTAGCAGAAGTATATTGACTGCATCACGGCCTGGTATGGAAACACCAATGCCTTTGAACAGAAAATCCTACAAAAGGTAGTGGATTCTGCCCAGTACATCACAAGTAAATCCCTCCCAATCATTTAGCATATCGACATGAAATGTGGTCGTAGGAAAGCAGCATCCGTCATAGAAGATCCTCACCACCCAGGCCAAGCTCTTTTCTCATGGCTGCCATCAGGTAGAAGGTACAAGAGCTCAGGACTCACACCACCTGGTTGAAGAACATTTACTACTGCTCAGCTGTCAGGCTCTTGAACAAAGGAACTAATTACATTCACTTGCCCCTTCATTGAGATGTTCCCACAGCCAATTATTTCACTGTAATTGAACATGGGAGAGAAGGGGAGAGAATGAAGATGTGCCAACCAGTGTTAGAACTGAATCCTGTTTCATCCCAACAGGTCGCCTGAGTTTACAAAAGGGTGCCTCTCTGCAAGTTGTTGCCGTACGGCAAGAGGACGAGGGCTGGTACCAATGTCGGCTGCTGTTCCTTACCCAACCCCACGGAGACCGTAATGGCAGCTGGATTCACCTCTCTGTCACCAGTAAGTCAGTGTCTCGCCACACAGAGTGAAGCTCCCTCTGCAATGTCCCATCACACACTCCCAGGGCACGAATTAATTCATCATTCACGCGCCACTGAAACACTGGTGTTTTGTTTGAATGGACTGTGCTTCTGATGGAATTTTAACCTCTCTTAACACTGCAATGCTCCCTCACTACCCCTCCCAAAATGTGACGTTCCCTGTCCATGAGGGCGGCAGTTGTGTAATATTCCCCCTCCCTTGTGTAATGCCATGGTTAGGATTTTTACTGCAATGTATTTTGGTTTCAGCTAAGATAAGAAGCCCTGTTCTTCTACGTAGGAATGTTGTGTCAGCCAATCAGGATGGTGGGATCTGGAGAAATTTCTAGAGAAAGCAGGGCAGAGAGAGATTTGTGATGGACAGAAGTCCGGTTTGCTTCTTTTTGGTGGGAGCTGCCGCACAAAGCGTGGGAAGCAGGTCCTGTTGCAAGAAGTGCTTTATGTAGATGAATGGCTCCAAGGAGGAAGGGCCGACGTTCTTGAAAGAGAGCGAGTCGCTGAAGATGGATGTCAAGGGAAGTTTGGATTGTGGCTGGTGCTTTCACGCAGACCATGGGTTCAGTGCCATGAGTAACGATTATCTTCAGCTTTGGGAGGAACGAGCTCTATCAGTCATTGCATATTTAGACTGGTTTAACTGTAATGGGCTCCTTTATTTTTCTCTTCTCTTCCTCTTACTAACTGTTTGATAAAGCTGAAATTTACTAAATATACTTCCTTTATAATTTTATGCAGTGTACGATCTGTTATTTTTTGCCAATTGATAATTGGGTATGGGTAGTATTTACACAGCATTTGCTCAAATCGTGGTTTCTTTAATTGGAACATAACAACATTCCGGTTTGGTTAAACCCCAAATCATACAGACTGGAGATATATATTGTTTATTGTTTATGAAAGGTGCCTTTTCACTGCTGAGTCACGTGGTTGTTAGCTAACAAGCCAAGTTTGCATACGAGACTGGTGAGAGGGTTACATTTGTTCTACTAGCCTCCCACTATTAGGGTTTATTTCTTTTGGGGGGGTGATAGTCCATTCTTGGAGTTTATGTCAGTTAATTTGTGATCCTTTCTTCCCTTCCTCACCCACTCCACCCTCCTTCACCCTCTCTGTAGCCCCACCCACGTTCCGGAGCACCCCTCCTACTGTGCTGGAGATGCGCCAGGGGGAGCGGGCGCAGCTGGTGTGCGAAGTGGGCGGGATCCCGGAGCCGGAGGTGAGCTGGCGTAAGGACGGGGCTGAGCTGTCGTCGGGGAGCCCCCACTCACCTGTGGTGTGGCATCAGGTGAGAAGGTGTCGAGCAGCACCTGCAGGAGACAGGCGTCCCGATGACAGACCAACCCGTAGCTGCCTGTATCCATTGAGGTCCCACGCACTGTGCCGGCTGTTTGACAATAGGAGGCAGTGCAGCAGCTGTGTGCTTCTGCCTGGGTCATCCCGTTCCTTTGCAATATTGAATGCACAAACTCACTCCCCAGACCCACTGCACCTCAGCACCCGACATCTTGCTGCCATACAGGCTGTGTCCTCGGCTCTGCTGGAAGCTCCCACCCCCGGGCTGTATGTGGGACATTCCTGGGAGGAGGGGCATCTGCAGGAATTGCACTGGTTTTACCACAGGTGCACAGGCAAGTGGAGAGTGTTCTATCTCACAACTGACAGGTAAATGAGGGAAACGCCTTGGGGTGTCTGGAGGTGGGGCACACAAAAGTTGTTCTGCTTGCTGGTGAGGCTCAAGGTTGGATCAGTCACCACAGCTCCGACAGTGACAGATATTCTTGAACCATAGGGCTGTGAGAACAGGTGACACACTACCATAGGAACTCTGCCTCCTTTCTGTGAATGGGAAAGAAGCAGAGAAAGGGAGGGGTCTATAAAGATGGGAGGGGATTTCAAGATTAGTCTGGCTGTTGAGAAGAACAAGCCCCATCCCACTCCTTCCCCCCCCCCCCACACACACACACACAGTAATTGTTTTATTATTGTCACATGTACTGAGATACAGTGGACAGTTTGTCTTGCAGTGTGTTCATACAGATCAACTCATTACACAGTACATTGAGATAGAACAGAGGCAAACCATTAGAAAATGGAAAAAAGCTACCAAGAAAGTACAGTGCAGGTAAACAGCCTTCAAAGTCTCAACAAGGTAGATTGTGAGGTCAAGAGTTATTGCACATGAAGTCCACACAAGAATCTGAAAACAGTGGGGTAGAAGCTGTCCTTGACACTGAGGGCACGTGCATTGCCATGGCAAGAGAGAATAAGATCAAAAGACATAGGAGCAGAATTAGGCTATTCAGCCCTTCCAATCTGCTCTGCCAGTCCATCATGGCTGATCCGGGATTGCACTCAACCCCATACTCCTGCCTTTTTGCCTTTGATGGTCTGACCAATCAGGAAACTATCAACTTCCTCGTTAAATATACCCATGGACTTGGTGTCACCAGTGTCTGTGGCAGAGCATTTCACAGAGTCACTACTTTCTGGCTAAAAAAAAAATTCCTCCTTACCTCTGCTCGAAAAGGTTGCCCCTCAATTTTGATGCTGTGCCCTCTAGTTCTAGATACCGCCACCAGAAGAAGCATACTCTCCACATCCACCTTGTCTCGTCCTTTCAATGAGATCCCCCCACATTCTTCTAAATTCCATTAAGTACAGGCACAAAGCTGCCAAATGCTCCTCATTTGTTAACCCCTACATTCCTGGAATCATCCTCGTGAACCTCTTCTGGACTCTCTCCAATGACAACACATCCTTTCTGAGATATGGGGCCAAAAACTGTTGATAATACTCCAAGTGCGGCCTGACTAGGGTCTTATAAAGGCTAAACATTATCTCCTTGCTTTTATATTCTATTCCCCTTGAAATAAATGCCAACAGACTTCTTTATGCCTTCTTTACCACAGACTCAACCTGTGAATTAACCTTCTGGGAGTCTTGCTCAAGGACTCCAAAGTCCTCTTGCACCTCTGATGTTTGAATTTTCTCCCCATTTAGATAATAGTCTGCACTATTGTTCCTGTTACCAAAATGCATTATCATATGTTTCCCAACACAGTATCCCATCATCCACTTTATTGCCCATTCTTCCAATTTGTCTAAGCCGTGCTGCAATCGCATTGCTTCCTCCACACTATCTACCCCTCCACCTATCTTTGTATCATCCACAAACTTTGCCACAAAACCATCAAATCCATTATCCAAATCATTAACACAAGCAATGTTAAAAGTAGCGGTCCCAATACTGACCCCTGTGGAACACCACTTATCACTGGCAGCCAACCAGATAAAGCCCCTTTTTTCCCCCACTTGCTGCCTCCAGCCTGTCAGCCATTCCTCTATCCATGGCAGTATCTTTCCTGTAATGCCATGGGATTTTATCTTGTAAAGCAGTCTCATGTGGCACATTATCAAACACCTTCTGAAAATCCAAGTAAATGACATCCACTGCCCGTCCTTTGTCCACCCTGCTTGTTACTTCCTCAAGGAACTTAAAAATGCCTAGGGTTGATTTTGCTGTTTGTTATAATGAAGCAGCTGGAGGTGTAAAGAGAGTCCATTGAGGGGAGGCTGATTCCTGTCTCGTGCTGAGCTCTGTCTACAACTCTCTGCAGCTCCTTATGGCCACGGATAGAACATTTGCCATACTAGCTGTGATGCACACTCAGGAACATCTGGTGCTCTGAACCAGAATCTACAAGAAGGTGCCAATGATTTGGTTGCTAGGTTGGCAGGTCTCTTGTAGGTCTCCAGGATGGGAAGGGGAATTTTCTGTGACCAGGAGTCATTGACACAGCCCCCCTTCCCTCCGTCTGCCCTTAGGTGAGTGGAGGGGTGCTGGAGATCGGGCCAGTGGATGCACGGAACCGAGGGCTGTACACATGTGAAGCTAGCAACATTGAAGGGAGCATCAATCACAGCACCACCCTCCTGGTGATAGGTAGGTCGGTACCTCCCCAGCCCCCCGCTACCTCATCCCATTAGGGCATTGCCATGAACAGATCAGGGACCCCCCAGTTGTGTGCTGCCTGGTACGGGGTTCGCACAGAATTTCTGGAAGTAAGCACCTGGCTGCAGGGTAGCCAGGAAACATCTGGAAATGGGGAAAGGCATCAGGGAAACATCTGGTAATTGGGAGGGCATCAGAGAAACATCTGGATGGAGGCTAAAGACATCTAGATGAGGACACCAGTGACAACAGCAGGGACAGTTGGAAACAGCAGGATACCTGCGGTGATTACATTTCATGGTTAAGGCAGGTGTCCATCTGGAGAGTTTAGTATCTGAAGGACATCCAGGTAGATGCACACAATGGATGGTAGAGCCATTTGAGGCTATCTGGAGAGATGTGCATGGACATTTCTACAGTCATCTGTAGTTTCCAACTGCATCTGTGAGAGCGTCCTGATATGTGTGTTGAGTAGTAAGCGGAACTCAGATGAAGGTGGACACCTGGGGAATATCCAGTGATAGGGAATTATGGCAGAGTGAACCATCTGGGGAGAACATGAGAAACCAAAGCTGAAGAGGCAAATCACTCAGACCTCGAATGATCCACTACCTCAACACCAGTTTCTGCATTAGCACCCTCCCCCCATCCGTTAATATCCAACAGCCCTGTGATCTCTGTACTGATTCCATTCAGTGACTGAGTCCCCACAGTTTCTGGGGGATATTCCTCCCAAGACTTCTCTGGGTGAAGAAAGTTCTTCCCATTGCTAACCTGAATGGCCAATCCCTCATTCTGAGAGTGTGATCCCTACATCCATCCAGGGAAAACACTCTCCCAACTCCTACCCTGCCAAGCCTTGTAATGAGTCTGGACCCTTCAGTGAGATCACCTCTTGTTCTTCTAGAGAGGATCGTCCCAGTCTGCTTCAGCTCTTCCCATGGGATGAACCTCCCCCCCTCCCCATCCCGGGAAGGATGAACCCTTCACTGCACTCCCTCTGTCACATGTAGATCCTCCCTTAGGTGGGGCCCAGACCTGTTCACAATATTCCAGGTGTGGTCTCCCCAGGGCCCAGGATAATTGAACAAGGTGTCTCTACTCTTGGAGCCAAACCGTCTCACAATGAAGGCCATTGGTCTGTTTCCCCCTTGACGCTACTGTTCCTGCAGGATAACGTTCAGTGACTGATGAGCCTGGACACCCAGCTATCTCCCAACACCAACACTGCTTACTTTTTCACTTCTCTTTCATCCCACCCTGTCTCGAACTGTCTGTCAGTCATTCTACCTCTTCTCCATCCACACACCTTTATCCATATTCACCTCTTTCCCTCCTCTCTCTGGCCTCTGTCTTGCCCTTGTTCCCTCCACCTCCTTCTCTCCCTCTCTCTGGCTTTATGTGGGGAAAATCATGACTCATAATTATTTTTGAACTTCTGAAGAGACTGGGAAGAAGATTGACAAGGCAGGATGGTGGAGTTTGACTATGTGGACTTTGGCAAGACCTTTGACAAGATCCCTCATGGTAGACTATTCTAGAAGGTGAGATCACATGGGATCCAGGATGAAATAACCAAATGAATACAAAATCAGGCTTGTGTTAGGAGTCAGAGGGTAGGAAAGGAGGGTTATTTTCAGACTGGAGGCCTCTGATCTGCGGTATGCCGCAGGGATCGGTGTTGGGTCCCCTGTTGTTTGTTATCTATGTCAATGATTAAAATGTTGTTAACATGATTAGTAATTTCACAGATGACACCAAACTTGGCAATATAGTGGACAGTGTAAGGGTAGTCTAATATTACAATAGGGTCTAGATCAATTAGGAACCTGAGTGAATGAAAGACAAATGGAATTAAACTCAGACAAGGTCAAAGTGATATAAAGCAGGGCAGGTCTTACAGAATGACTGGACATGGGGAACCACTGTAGAACAGACAGAGTTAGAGCTGAAAATACATTGAATGTGCTGACACAGGTGGTCAGGGTGCCGGAGGAGGCGTTTGGCTCATTTACCTGAATTGGTCAGGATACTGAGTAAAGGAGTTGTGCAGTCATGTTACAGCTAAACAAGGTGTTGGTGAGATTCCACCTGGAGAATTGTGTGCAGTTTAGCTCACCCCAGATATAGGAAGCAAGTCATTAGTCTGGAGAAGGTGCCCAAGAGATTCTGGAAGATGTTGCCAGGACTGGAGAGCTTGAGCTATATGGAGACACTGTCTAGGTTGGAACTGTTTTCCATGGAGAGCAGGAGGCTGAAGGGTGACCTTATAGAGATTTATAAAATCGTAAGAGACATAGATAAGGTGAATGGTCTCTTTCTCAGGGTAGGGGAGTCTAAAACTAGAGGCCATAGGTACAAGGTGAGGGGTGAAAGATTTAAAAGGGATCTGAGGGACAACATTTTCATACAGAGGCTGGTGACTATGTGAAACAAGCTGCCAGAGGGAATAGTACAATTATAATATTTACGTTTGGATAGGTACACAGATAGGAAAGGTTTAGAGCAAGGATTCCCCACTTGGGGTCCACGGAGCCCTCTGTTAATGGTAAGGGCCCATGACATAAAAAGGTTTGGAGCCTTGTGGACAAATGGGACTTAGCTCATGTGGGTACATTGTTTAGCATGGATGAGATGGGCAGAAGGGCCTGTTTATATGTCTATGATTCTTCCCTTTCTCTCGCTCTCTCTCTCTCCCCTCTCCCTCTCTTTTTTCCCCTTTTTTTCTCTTTTAAGTTTATTTTTTATTGAAGGAATGACACAATACAGAATACATAATGCATTACACTTCCCTCCATTTTACTTTTATATGTTACCCCTAAACAAAACTCCCCTCACCTGCCCTCCCCGAACATACCGTGGCAGCTAATGTATTTACAATACAACCCTTCACAGATACAAGTACGGACATTTCACGGCCATACCCCCGCATTCCTTCAAGGCGAAGGCCCACACACATCCACAACATGTCGGATGATCCAGAATACATTCATATTACAATGCATCAGCCACCCTGTGAGGTAAACCAGATGCATGTTAAAAGGGGGCAAATTCCCAAGTACAATCAAATGTCCTCAACTAGTAGGTAAGTCTCCCAAATTATGACAAGAAAGGTCCCCATTTCGAATAGAACTTTTTTACAGACCCCCTTCTCTATCTCTTTCCCTCCCTCTTACACTCTTCCTCTCTTCCCTTTTCTGTCCTTCTCCATCACTCTGACTCAAACTCATTTCAATCAATCTCTGTGGACGGTTGGACATCAGGGTGGGACAGGGAAAGGTCTTATGAGATTTTCAGAGTCTCATGTGAGGCATCTGGAGATTTACTGGAGATCAGTGGGGAACATCTGAAGGAAGGGGCAAGTATAACTTAGGAAGAACAAGGCCAAAACAGTCAGGAAGCACGTCTACAGATGGAAACATTTGGGAAGCATATTAATACCTGGATAAACATTTGGGAAGCATTTTAATACCTGTATAAACACTTGAGAAGCACATTAATACCCGGATAAATGTTTGGGAAGTAGAGTGTCCACAGAAAGTCAATCCATGGGAGCTGCTGGACAGACGGTAATTGTGGATCTTGCTGTGCACCACAGGTCCACCAATTATTGTGCACCCTCCCCAAAACACCACCATCAACGTCACACAGGATGCAGTCTTTGAGTGCGAGGCAGAGGCGTATCCTGTCAACGTAACATACGCCTGGTCCAAACACGGCATAAACGTTCACCAACTCAGGTCAGTCACCAGCAAGTTACCAGCTCACCATGCAAGTTTGTGGTCTCTGTATCTCTGGGTTAGTCCACACTAGGAGCTCTGTATCCCTGGGTCAGACCCACACTGGGAGTACTGTGCACAGTTCTGGTCTCCATATCCGTGGGTCAGACCCACACTGGGAGTACTGTGCACAGTTCTGGTCTTCATATCCCTGGGTCACACCCACACTGGGAGCACTGTGCACAGTTCTGGTCTCCATATCCCTGGGTCAGACCCACACTGGGAGTACTGTGCACAGTTCTGGTCTCCATATCCCTGGGTCAGACCCACACTGGGAGTACTGTGCACTGTTCTGGTCTCCATATCCCTGGGTCAGACCCACACTGGGAGTACTGTGCACTGTTCTGGTCTCCATATCCCTGGGTCAGACCCACACTGGGATGACCACGTACAGTGCTAATTTCTGTATACCTATGTCAGAGCCATATTGTAAGCAGCATGCACAGTTCCGGTCTCTGGGCCCCTGGGTTTGAGCAGACCTGATGTGTGGTTCAGCATATCTTCTGAGTGTTGATCAGTGATGGCGTTTACCCTTTTTTCCCTCTGCCCTGGCTCATGTTGCCCTCAGTCAACTGTTTCACCGTGTGTTGGTACAATCAAATGGGAGTCTGCGGCTGACAGCTCCCACCCCCCTGGACAGCGGCTGGTACACCTGCACAGCCAGTAACGGAATAGGGAAGTCACCTCGAGCCAGAGCCTACCTCTCCGTTCTCCGTGAGTACCAGCGCGTGTGAGCCCAGTCCACCGCAGGAATCGGGGCAGTGGTGGGGTGGGGGGGTGGTTGTGGAATGGAACTGTGCTCCACCTCACTGTGCTGGGAGGTGTGGGAAAGGTAGATGGGGTCTGTATACTGGGGTTAAGGACCGAGAGTGAGAGATCTGCCATAGTATGGAAGGGGATGATTCGATATGGGAGCTGATCCAACTAGTCATAGCAGCCTGTATTCTCCGGGTCCTGGAGCTCCACACATCTTACAATGTCTCACACTGGTCCATTAACCTGTCAATGGCTCAACTGTACCAGGCTGTGAGCCCACTCCCCCAGAATGGGCTCCCATCACTCAGAGCAGGGCTGGCATCCTCCAAAACACAACTGGATCTCTTTAAAGGCAGCACGAGTGAATCTGCACATGCTGGAAATAAATAAAAACACAAAATGCTGGCAGAACTCAGCAGGCCAGACAGCATCTATGGGAGGAGGTAGTGACGACTTTTCGGGCTGAAACCCTTTATCAGGAGTCGGAGGTAGTGACAATGTTTCAGGCCGAAATCCTCCTGATGAAAGGTTTTGGCCCGAAACATCGTCACTACCTCCTCCTGTAGATGCTGTCTGGCCTGCTGAGTTCTGCCAGCATTTTGTGTTTTTATGGATCTCTTTAATAAAGGAGCAGTCCTGCTAGAACAGGACAGGGTCCAGGACAGTGAGTGGTAGGGTTCGAAGGTGTGCAGTAAAGCACAGGAATACAAATACATAATTCCTATAAAGTGGCATCACATGTATTTAGGATCATAAAGAGAGCTTTGGTACATTGGTCTTCATAAATCAAAGTACAGGAGATGGTATATCATGTTAAAGATGTATACGACGTTGATGAGGCCAAATTTAGAGTATTGTATGCAGTTCTGGTCACCAACCTACAAGAGAGATAGCAATACTTGAAAGAGTTCAGAGAAAACTTGCAAAGATGCTGCTGGGACTTGAGGACCTAAGCAATGGGAAAAGTTTGAACAGGGTGTGACTTCATTCCCTACAGCGGAGGAGAATGAGGGGAGATTTCGCAGAGATATACAGAATTATAAAGCATATAGATAATGTGCAGGCTTTTTTCTGTTCAGGCTGAGTGGGACTAGCACAGTAGCAGAACCTTTGGCCCATCTAGTCCATGACAAACTATCGTACAGCTCTGTCCCATCGAACTGCACATGGACCCTCTCTCCATACCCCTCCCATCCATGTACTTATCCAAGTTTCTCTCAAATGCTGAAATCGAACCTGCATCCACCACTCTCACCATCATCTGAATTACTAAAATCCTCCTCACATTCCCTTTAAATATCTCACTTTTCACCCTTAACCCATGACCTCCAGTTCTCGTCTCATCCACCTTCAGCGGAAAAAACTTGCTTGCATTTACCCTATCTATACCTCTCATATTATACATACTTCTATCAAATCTCTCCTCATTCTCCTACACTCCAGTGAATAAAGTCCTCATCTATTCAACCCTTCCCGATAATTCAGGGCCCTTAAGTTTTGGCAAAATCCTTGTAAGTTTTCTCAACACTCGTTCAGGCTTATTGGTATCTTTCCTGTAGGTAGGTGGTCAGAACTACACACAATACTCCAAATTAGGCCTCAGTAACGTCTTATGCAACTTCAACATAACATCCCAACCCCTGTACTCAATACTTGGATTTATGAAGGCCAGTGTGCTGAAAGCTTTCTGTACGAAACTGTGACATGACTGGAACTAGGGTTATAGGCTTAGGGTGAAAGGTGAAATATTTAAGGAGAATCTGAGGGAGAACTTGTTCAGTCAAGTGTGGCACAAGTTATCCAATGAAGTAGTGAATATAGGTTTAATTTTCACAATTAAGAGAAGTTTAGATCAGTACATGGATGGGAGGGGTATTGAGGGCTATGGTCCAGGTGCAGGTCGATAGAACTAATGAGAAGACCGGGTTGCTACATACTAGATGGGATGAAGGGCTTGTTTTTAAGCTGTAGTGCTCTATGTTTCTACAATAGGATTGCTCTAGAATGGTATGTGGCTGCTCTAAAACAAATGGTTAATGTAGAATAGGGGTTAACTTCCTCTAGGACAGGATTAGATCCCTCTAGAATGCACAGAGCCCCTCTAAAATAAACCCAATTTCTTTTAGAACATCACTGCATCCCTCTAGAACATGTCAGGAACCGTCTCAGACCAGACTGGGTTCCTCTGGAACAGGGCTGGGCCCCCAAGTTTATGACCACGCTCCTCTAGAACCAGTTTGCTCTAGAATAAGCTTGGGTTGTATTAGAATTAAGTTGGATTGTCTGGGAACTGGACCGTTGGTTGTAAACTGAGTTTGGATTGGTTAGGAATTTGAGTGAATTGTTCTAAATCTGTTCTGGATTGCTCTAGTTTTGTCCTAGAATCGGGTGGGGTGGATTGACTGAGATCGGATCAATACACAGGACCTAATTCTGTTGCATTTTAGCTCCATATTTGGTCACCCAGTGTGGAAAGGGGTGGGGGAGCACTGGGTAAAGAAGGATGTCCTGATAAACTTGCTCCCAGGATTGGCCAAAGTTGCTATCAGTGGGTCTGGGGATGGGCTGGCTGACTGCTTGGCAATATTCCAGGGATATGTTTGATCCCAGGTATCCCTGGAGAAAGAACATAGGCACCATGGAAATGCTGTGGGATCATTGGGCACTACAGGGGATACCTGCAATCTGGTTGAAGATAGGAAGATGGTAATATTCATGTTAATTAGTCTTGTATTTGATTTGCTGTATTATTTTTGATAAAAGAAAAGACCTTGTTCAGGCCTGGATCACCCTCAAAAGAGTGGAGATAGCTTTAAGAACTCAAAACAGGATAGGGTTAACCTGGAATGGGACTGTCTTCCTACCTGTCTCCCCAGATCCAGCCTACAGCCAAGCAATGCCCTTGACCACGGTGTTAGTCTCAGGTCAAGGGGGTCGGATCCAGTGTCCTGCCGTCTCCAACCCTCCACTGAGCTACGTCTCCTGGAGCAAGGATGGATACCCACTGAAGGTCACCCAGGTATGCCCACCTTTTCACTCCTCCATGCTGTCTCCCAGACCCTCTAGCATCTCTCCACCACCTCATCATCTGCCAGCCATCCTCCTGTCTGCCCACCATCTCCCCACCAACCTGCCATCTGCTAACCATCTCCCATTTGACTTCAAATGGCATGAGTGAACCTCTGCAAGTTCTGGCTAGTGGTTAATGAAGCAAGGGAAACAACTAAATACTTTGTTAACCACGCTTTTTCTGGTAAGCGGTCATCACAATAGTATGCAACTTCCTTTTGGATTTGGAGGCAATTCGATGTGGCAGAACCGAGGCAAGGTGGCAGAACTGAGGCAAGCCGAGGTGGTGAAACTGAGGCAAGACGAGGTGACAGGCCCAGCACAGAGAGCATGGAAGAGCATGAAAGATCGGGCACAGTCCAATCAAAACCACGAGGTACAGGTGCCCGACACGGCTGAGCGCAATCTACAGACAGAGATTTACAGGCCGAATCGAAGCTGCAGAGTCCGGGCGCCAGATGTGTCTGCAGACGATCTACGGTTGAAGATTTACAGGTCGAATGGAAGTGGTGAAGTCCAGCGTATCCAAGAGGCAGAACCTATTGTTCAGACGGAGATTTAAGCACTGGGCCAGATAGAAAAGGTCAGGGTGTCAGGGCCCGAGGTAAGGTTTGGGCTGTCTCAGATCGGTGCCCAAAACGGCAGAGCCCAAAATTTAAAAAGAAGACCGCCATATCCAGCGGGCAGCGGAGTGAGAGGCTGCAGAGTGACAGGGCTTTGGCTCAACAGGCTTAGGCAGTAATGGGACGAGGTGAGGTAGGTTTACCTGCGTTAACTGCAGAAAGGAAGTAGTATGTGTGTGAGGCCAGTTTTCTGTGCCAGATGTGGGAGGTCCTGAAGTCTCCCAGCCTTCCGGACAGCCATACCTGCACCCGGTGTGCTGAGCTGCAGCTCCTAAGGGACCGAGTTAGGGAACTGGAGATGCAGCTCGATGACCTTCGTCTGGTCAGGGAGAGTGAGGAGGTGATAGAGAGGAGTTATAGGCAGGTGGTCACACCAGGGTCATGGAAGACAGACAAGTGGGTCACAGTTAGGAGAAGGAAGGGGAAGAGTCAGGTACTAGAGAGAACACCTGTGGCTGTACTGCTTGACAATAAGTACTCCTGTTTGAGTACTGTTGGGGGGGACAACCTACCTGGAGGAAGCAACAGTGGCCGTGCCTCTGGCACAGAGTCCGGCCCTGTGGCTCAGAAGGGTAGGGAAAGGAAGAGGAAGGCAGTAGTGATAGGGGACTCTATAGTTAGGGGGTCAGATAGGCGATTCTGTGGACGCAGGAAAGAAACTTGAATGGTAGTTTGCCTCCCAGGTACCAGGGTCTGGGATGTTTCAGATCACATCTAAAATATCCTGCAGTGGGAGGGAGAACAGCCCGCGGTTGTGGTACATATTGGTATCAATGACATAGGTAGGAAAAGGTCCTGGAAAAAGACTACAGGGAGTTAGGAAGGAAGTTGAGAAACAGGACCGCAAAGGTAGTAATCTCAGGATTACTGTCTGTGCCACGCAACAGTGAGAATAGGAATGGAATGAGGTGGAGGATAAATGCGTGGCTGAGAGATTAGAACAGGGGGCAGGGATTCAGATTTCTGTATCATTGGGACCTTTTTTGGGGCAGGTGTGACCTGTACAAAAAGGATGGGTTGAACTTGAATCCCAGGGGGACCAATATCCTGGTGGGGAGGTTGCTAAGGCTACTGGGGAGAGTTTAAACTAGAATTGTTGAGGGGTGAGAACCAAACTGAAGAGACTGGGGAAGAGGCGGCTAGCTCACAAATAGAGAAAGCTAGGAGACAGTGCGAGAGGGAGATAGATAGGCAGGTGATAGAGAAGGGATGCGCTCAGACCGAAGGCTTGAGATGTGTCTATTTTAACGCAAGGAGTGTTGTGAACAAAGCGGATGAGCTTAGAGCGTGGATCAGTACTTGGAGATATGATGTGGTAGCCATTACAGAGACTTGGATGGCACAGGGACAGGAGTGGTTGCTTCTAGTGCTGGGTTTTAGATGTCTCAGAAAGGATAGAGAGGGAGGCAAAGGAGGTGGGGGCGTGGCACTGTTGATCAGAGATAGTGTCACGGCTGCAGAAAAGGTGGACGCCATGGAGGGGTTATCTATGGAGTCTCTGTGGGTGGAGGTCAAGAACAGGGTGGGGTCAATAACTTTACTGGGTGTTTTTTATAGGCCACCCAACAGTAACAGGGATATTGAGGAGCAGATAGGGAAACAGATCCTGAAAAGGTGTAATAATAACAGAGTTGTTGTGATGGGAGATGTTAATTTCCAAAATATCGATTGGCATCTCCCTAGAGCAAGGGGTTTAGATGGGGTGGAGTTTGTTAGGTGTGTTCAGGAAGGTTTCTTGACACAATATGTAGATAAGCCTACAAGAGGAGAGGCTGTACTTGATTTGGTATTGGGAAATTAACCTGGTCAGGTGTCAGATCTCTCAGTGGGAGAGCATTTTGGAGATAGTGATCATAATTCTATCTCCTTTACAATAGCATTGGAGAGTGATAGGAACAGACAAGTAAGAAAAGTGTTTAATTGGCGTAAGGGGAATTATGAGGCTATCAGGCAGGAAATTGGAGGCTTAAAATGGAAACAGATGTTCTCAGGAAAAAGTACAGAAGAAATGTGGCAAATATTCAGGGAATATTTGTGTGGAGTTCTGCATAGGTACACTCCAATGAGACAGGGAAGTTATGGTAGGTTACAGGAACTGTGGTGTACAAAGGCTGTAATAAATCTAGTCAAGAAGAAAAGAAAAGCTTACAAAAGGTTCAGAGAGCTAGGTAATGTTAGAGATCTAGAAGATTATAAGGCTAACAGGAAAGAGCTTAAGAAGGAGATTAGGAGAGCCAGAAGGGGCCATGAAAAGGCCTTGGTGGGCAGGATTAAGGAAAACCACGAGGCATTCTACAAGTATGTGAAGAGCAGAAGGATAAGACATGAAAGAATAGGACCTATCAGGTGTGACAGTGGGAAAGTGTGTATG